>NW_006800172.1:931096-1038444 GCF_000485575.1 Poecilia formosa
TATATATCTTAATACGACTTTAGGACCACTGCCCTGTTGGACCATCAATAGTGAAGCTGAAAACTGTGTTGGCAGTTCTTCATCTTTATCATTCCTCTCACTTCAAAATAGTCCCACAGCATGATGTTGCCACCACCGGGCCTGACATTTGGTTATTTTCATGAGTTGGCAATGCTTATGCCGACTTCTTCAAACATACATTGTTTTTGTCTCATTGTGCCATAAAACTTTATTCCGCATAAATATTTGGCTTGGCTGCGTGGATAACTACAATTTTCATTTGTGTTTCTTGATTGAACTAAATTGTCTTAATGTCCATGTGAATATTTCAAAGTTTAAAAAAAAAAAGGTTTTCTGGATGGGGACCAGTATGCAGTACTACAACACTTTTCTTGTCTCGCAAAAATTATCCTAAATATACTGGTTTAACAACATTTAGTTTCAGACAGCAAAAATGCTAGCTTTCTGGAAAAGGAAAACGTCCTTATTGATGAGCGGAGAGCAAAAATAAGCACTAAATTTTAATTAATGTCGCACTGAAGTACTGAATATTTAAATGAAGCACATTATAACTTGTCATACCACATGACTAAATAATTTTTAGGGTTGATCATTTTAGCCAAAAGAAATTGTTTTTTATTATTGTTGTTGTTGTATTTTTTTACTAATTCAAAATAACAAAAACACAAAATATTACGGAACGTGTCCATCAGAAATTCTTGTATGGATAACGCCCAATATTAAAAAATGTTTTAACATATCCTATGAGGCAGTGCGACACGCAGACATATTATTTACCGTACATAGCACTACAGTTAACGCTACATAATGCTCCACTTGATATAGCAGGAAGAAGAGCTCATAAATATGCATAAGAGCAATCAGAAACCTGCTTAGGGTGTAGGCAGCTAATTGAACGTTTTTGTTTATTATCTTGTTCTTGTGTCCACTCATTATCAATGCCACCCTGGGCAAGTGCCCTGACTTATTTTAACAAGAATTAATGGAAGTGGGCAGCAATTAGTTTCAGTATATAAAAAAGTGTGTGGCAGAATAATTTTAGTTTGGTGTCGTTTATTGCAGAAACCAAAGAAAAGCAACCCAGTACTGGGTTCCAAAAGGGACAAAAGGGTGAGGGAGTTCAGGCAGACATCAGTCAGCTGATGATTAGGGTCCTGGGAGGACTGGCCTCATGTTAACACTGAGGCCCAGTTTAATCCCATTTATCAGGAGCCGCAAGGCAGCAAAAACAAACTCATATCATGGCAATTAACATAAAAAAGAAAAGATCAACCTTCATCTGCCTCCTACAGCCAAACACTGCTAGGAATCTGGGATCACTGGACCATAAAGTAGAACTGTGTTGATGGGATTGGGAAAGAAGTTGACGAGCTGATGATGTTGATGGTGTACTGCTTGAAATAATTCAGATTTAACAACAGCATCACAACATCATTGTTGAAGAAGAAAAAAACTGGAAGGAAAGGAAAAGCCAAGGAAAAGATTTTCGACATTATTTCAGCTTACTGTGTATTTAAGAAACGTATTTAAGATGTACAAAATAAGTTAGACAAAAAAGTGTATTAAATGTATTGTAATATAAGTTGTAATTCAGAAAATTTAACAAGTTACATGTTAAACTTTTTTACTTAGCTTTTTTTTTGCTTTAGTTGTGTTTAATTGTGACAGCGCAGAAAGCCCATTGTAGCTAGAAAAAGGAGGAGGAGTAAGTTTCTGGCAAACAAATCTGAATTTTTTTAGAAAGAACAAGGGCATTGCTGAGTTTGAAAAGTTTCAAAAGTAGAACATTTGCTCGAAAAAACTCAAAACATTTCCAAGTTTTTTTCACAAAAGTTTCTGCAATTAATATCAAAATTTTATGGAGTTTTTTGGAGAAAATTTACTCCTCCTTTTTTTCATTTTCGAACTACGATGACCCTAATAATATATTGTTTTCAACATTGAGTGTTAATTTAATGGATCGTTTAAATTAACAATATAAGTCGATTTAAACTTATATCGTTAATTTAAATTATCATAAGGTCATAAAAAAATTAGATTTTAATTGAAAAAGAGGCAGGTTTAAGAGTTTTTTCTTCTTCCAGCTCTCTTTTCATTAGTGAAAGTGAAAAGGAAGTTTGTGAATTAGTTAAATCGAGTGAATAAACTGATTGATTGATTGATTGATTGATTGATTGATTGATTGATTGATTGATTGATTGATTGATTGATTGATTATTGGGGGTATTTTATTTTTTTCACATAGCAATACAAAAATTCAAAAATTTTGTTTGGATTTAATGATTGAACCTTACACTCATGTATTAGTGTTTTAATGTGCTTAAATGAACAGTTTACAGATGCCACTTGAAAGGGCTTGAGAAAAAATACTAAATAAGTTTTGAACTTGAAATTTCTCCATTTGGATCAGGAACAGATTCCCCACGGCTCTCAATCCAGGGTTTTACCATGAACCGGTGAAAGCCTCGCAGATTAATAGGCTGACATTTGTGTTAGTTATGAATGGATCTGCCGTCCTTTTCATCAAACCGTCCTCTATTCATCATCTCTTCATGAAGGTAAATATCAATGCGGTGTTGCCACACTGAGGCAGGAAGCCGCCACAAAATGTTACACTACTTCAGCAGCCCTTCTTTTTTTTTTTCTTTTTGCTGTTTTGTGTCGGCGAATGAGCCTGGATACTCTGGCAAAGCAATTTCTCAATAATTGCCTAAGAAGATAAAGAGATGCTAAGGGAGGAAATGGGTTTCGGAGTGACGGAGGAAAGACAACAGAGAAAATGCTTTTGTAATGGAAGAAAAAATGTTTTATGTTTTTTGCCAGATAGCAGCGATTCAGTCACAGGGATAAATTGCAGTCATTTGAATGTCTTTTCATCATTTTTGCGAAAATGGGAGAATAAACCGTGAATCATCTCATAATGTTTGAAAATCAATATGCACTCACTTCTCTGAACTCTCTGGAAATGTAACTTTCTCCTCTTATGAAGTGCAACACTGCTGCGGGGGGGAGGAAGAAAAAGTTAAACCCAAAGCTTTCTTGTTTTGTAGGTAAATATGGCACAATGAACAGAAGAGACAGAAGAGAGAGAACACTTTCTTCCAGGGGAGAACCGATCACTGATTACCGTTCTTTATCGGCCGATGCCGATTTTTTTTTTGTCTGAAATGTTGCAAAAATACAGCAAGACAGTTGCTTTAGTTGGAAACAGTGTGGTGACTATTGTTAATTGCGAACATGCAGACATGACCTGGTCTGTCAGTCAAAGCTCCCTCATGGCAGAGCAGAAGAGGACAGTGGTCGATTTTTAGACCTTTGCTGAGGTAGATAATATCGGCTTCACCTGTAATTATCGGCCGATCACCGATCTCCCAAAATTAAGGAAATATGTGCTGATAATTTGGTGCACCCCTACTTTCTTCATATCTAGATGTTTTCTGTGGTATCGGTATTCCAGTCAATGAGCAACATGAGTATGGTCAGGTGATCGTAGACGACGAAGACGAAAGCGTTGTTGAAAGCGATCCTCTGGGGGACGGAGAAGTCCAGTGGGACGTCCGTCCATCTCCCCCTCTCTCCAGATCTGGACTCTTCCACCGATTGTTTTTCAAGCGATATCTCACTCTGAACTCTTCTGAACCTCATAGAGTTCCAGCTTCCTCCTCTCCCGTGCGCTGGAGGAGTTGGCGGTGTTCAAGGAACACCAGCGTCTCTTAGGATGCTCTCCAATCTGTAGGATTTTCTCAGCTGAAACTTTGGGAAACGGATTTCTGCCCTCCTGTGAAAACAACAATCAGCGCGTTAATGGACCCGCCGGCAGAGGTCTTGAGAGAGCTACTGATGGCTTTAACAGGCCCGTGTAGAGGGATGAGTAATTAGCGCTCATTTAGAACGTTCTCGGCTTCATTCATCAGGGGGCAAAAAGGCAAACTGGCTGCTGAAGACTGAAGAGAACAGAGAAATTTTGGGCACCTGCTTAAACGGTTGGGATGAATGGACTCATGTTTATTGTTACAGCAGGTAAAATAGCTTTACCAGCAGCAATGGAAATATTACGCTCACCAAAAGCTTTATATATGAAACTAAAGCTAGTGTTTCTTGTCTTCTATGAGTAAATAAAGGGGATTGGAACACCAAGTTCTGTCTTTAAAGCAGAAATCTGTGCTTTAAAGACAGAACTTTGGAGCACCAATTCTCCCGTTCTGAATTGTGCGTGTATATCGGGATCAAGGCTGTGGAGTCCAAAGTGTTCTGCCAGGTCAGGGCTATGTACAGTATTGTTGATATCATTTTATTTATTTATTTTCCATATGGCAATTTGGAAGTGACATCTTTATGCTTTATGAATGCCCCCCCAGGTGACCCAGATAATTATTAGCTGAATAAATCAGAAAGTAGGTCGTCCCATCAGTTTCACTTGCAGTTACAAGATTCCAACATAGCCTAGATCTTAATGTAATCGAGAATCGGTGGCAACACATGAGAAGTGATCTTCATAGACACTTTAGATCAGATTTGACTAATGGATAGTGTCTGAAGATAATTTGCAAAGAATAATGGGTAAACCTGACTAAACTAACCCTTTAAAAAAAAAAAAAAAAAGAAAACAACAAGACTTCAGTATCCATTGTATATGTTGTTTCAGATGATTTGTTGATTTATTTTTAATATTTAAAATGTCTTCCAATTACAGTGTTCAATGTTTGCTAGGAATTAGCAAACATTTCTAGCAAGTACATCTCTGAGAGGGTGTACTTGCATTATTGTGTCATTATTATTTCATCACTTGAAAAGAGTTTCAAAATAACAAGATTACCATTTATTGCAATAAGTTTCAAATAAATACCCCAAAAGATCTGCAGTGTTACATAAAAACCAAAAGTGGCCCCTGAAGGCCAGCCACACCATGGTGGCCAAGCAGTTGGTGTCGTACAGCATCATCACCTTGGACGTCCAGGAACATCATGGCAGCCTCCACAAAGACTGTGGAGTTGAGGTGGAGGCTCTGCGGCACCGTGTGGTGTTGTTCAAAAAGCTGCCGACCTGATTTATGGTTAATTAATGAGAAGAGCATGTTATGAATGAAATATGACAGTAAAATGGCAAAGACAGAAGTTGCACACCTATAAAAAAAACCTCCTGCTGCATAGATTTATGAGCACCAACTGTTATAGAAGGATATAAAAACAAGAGCTAATGAGAAAGCAGATGCTCTGTTGGTCTTTGTTCTTTGACACAGATGCAATAAAGATGTATTATGGTACAGACTAAACATTATGTAATCTGTATCCAAATCATGATTGAAGTGAAACTCGTATGTATATTTATTACAAACAGAGTGATCAACTTTTTTTTTCTTCTGATTATTCTGGTTTACAGCTAATAAAAAACAACTCAAAACATTCTCAGGAAATTTGAAAAAAACAAAAAAACAAAAAAAAAAAAAACACTTTTAAGACAGAAATGTGGGCCCATGTTCCATACAGTACCAGAGGCATAGGCAGGTATTGAGAAATTTTCCACCAGATTTTAGGTTATGCTTGTTTGTCGAACGAATGTGGCCACTGTAACACATGTCCTGAATGAATCTATTTGTGGTGTTTGTCAAATTGTAATCCTGTAAAACTCTTCAAACTCCTGACTAAGTTTTGCTTCTCTGTCTTTTTAAGGATGCTCATTGGATTTTTTTTATCCCACACTTTATCCTTCCACTAAACTTTACATAAATATGGATACAAGTAGGCCTGTCACAATAATCAACAAATAAATTAATTCACATGATAGATTAAAACAAACGCAATCATTTCCATTGGCATAATTTGTCATTTATTTCTTTTTTCTCTCGCTCTTTCTACCAAAAACTGGATGGTAAAAGTCTTCAGTCTGGTGCTTTGGTGTCAACTAGCCCTTTTGTTGAAGATCAATTTTGTTTACAAAGTCTTCAAATTTGATTTCATTTATTGTTTTGTTTATTTATTTTGGATATTTAAAATGTCTTCTAGTTCCAGTGTTAAATATTCATTAGAATTTAAGGCTTACTGATTGATCTTTTACATTGTGCTCTTGCATTATTATTTTTGCTATTACCATTATGTTAGTTAAAATTCTCTCAAAACAACAATATTATTGTTTATCGCAATAACTTCTGCAATAACCTCTGGAATAATTTATTGTCAGGCAAAATGAT
The DNA here is from genome assembly GCF_000485575.1 of Poecilia formosa. NCBI lineage: Eukaryota > Metazoa > Chordata > Actinopteri > Cyprinodontiformes > Poeciliidae > Poecilia > Poecilia formosa. The sequence continues at coordinate 937,305 of NW_006800172.1, forward strand.
CTAGATCGAGGTCTCTGCAACAAGCCAGTTTCTCTGGCAGTGACCTCTTAGTGAATGTCATTGAGTGTCATTGACACAGACATGCATGTCAAGTCAGCACTCTTTCCTATATCTCACAGACCATCACACAACATAACATTTCTATGTTGAAAATGTTACTATCTGTATGCTATAATCATTTAAAATATATCACTTTGTGGGTATAAATTTATGTCATCTATGTATTCTGATTTACTGAAGTGCTGTCCCCCCGGAGATGATTATAGGTGTATTTATTAAGTTTTTTTTTTTGTCATCTTGAGAGACCAGAAACAATCATTTAAAAAACTGGGTTCTAGAAACACACTTCATGTTTCGGTGTGTACATGGAGCCGCCTCTTTTTTAAAACCATGACGTCAAAGTTCAATCTCTCTTTTTATCCCTTGTGCGCGCGCCTCACTCTCACTAGTAAACATGGCGGGTAGTCGGGTAGCGCAATGGTTAGAGCAGGAGTCCCGTGTTCAGACCTGGTAGCGGCAGTTCCCCGTTCTACTCCCGGTTCCTTTGCCGCTTCTCTCTCTCTGACCCATTCCTGTGGGATTGTTGTCAAATGAAGGCCACCAGTGCCGAAAAAAAAACGAACAAGTCGCCGTTTTTTGTGTCGTTCTCTGGCAGTGTTACGACGCCACCGACTGGCCCGGCATACTTACTATTACATCATTAAGGCCTTAGATAAAAAAATAAATAAAAATTCGCCAAAAAACATTTCTGAGAATTTCCAAAAGTCAAATATCATCAACTTTCGAAACTCAGAAATGTCCCTGTTTTTTCTAGAAAATTTCAGATATTGATGTCAGAATTTTTCAGTTTATTCCTCCTCATAATTTTGTATAGTGTTGAATTCACATGATTTCTTAATTTCCTACAAAAAATATTTTTGCGCTCCTCTCCATGTGTGCAGGACCTGCAATGAACAGTTTGACCCGAACCATCATCCCTACAGGACAAGTGGCTATCTTTAAAACACATAAAACCGTTGACCCTAAGCTTGTCTGAGTGTTGCAGATCTTAAATCAGTGTCTTAAAGCTGATGTTCATGGCAGGTTGTCTGGGATGCTGCAGCCGAGATAAAAAAAAAAACCCTTCAAAGTTTAGTGTGGGTTTTCCATCAACATGAAGGTCGCTCCATGATCACAACTGACCCCTAGAGTGAGAGTCATCCTCAGTTCCTCTCCTCCTCCTTGGTCTATCATTTACATCAGAATTGTTTGCCGCAGCCTCAGATTGTCCCTTCTGGACACCATCTTCACCGGTTCCCTCTCCAAAAGCACGGTTGTGTTGCAGATCTGCGAGTGCCGCTATGGTGGCCTCCATGCTATCATTGGCTGTGAGAACCAGGCCCTCCATGTTTTGTCCCAGACTCTCAGGCCCAGAGAAGCGGCACAGCAGAGTCAGAGCTGACACCAAACCCAACAGTGAAAACAGGATGTTCTGCTGCTCCATAGCACTTCTAGTGGCCAGGTCTTGGTACGGCCCAAAGGCTAAGGCTGTGTTCAGCGCTGATGTGTTCAGCTGATTCTTCAGTTTGGCCTTCATATCCCTTCGTACCGGCATCCTGAGGAGCTTCCCAGTGTTTGGCAGAGCTCATCTGTGTTCTGAGGAGATGTTTAGCAATCCCAGCACTGTGATACAGGCACATGTGACAGACATCTTGGCTTCTCCTCTTGCCATCCCGGCCTGATTAGGCAGAAGACAGGCCGCGCTCCTGCTTTGGAGAAGTGGTGAGGGCTCGGTGCGGGGGCGGCTGTTGTGCTGAAAGCATATTGATCTCCAGAGCTCAGCGTTTGACCTTTGGGTTGAGCTCTGAGCAAACAGTGGGAGCCTGTTTTTAGTTTCTTAGAATTTCACCAACAAATAATGTGCATCAGGTGGATTCTAAGGACAGAGCATAGCCATTCCTCTCTCACATTCTGGTCAACATGGATTTTGAACTCTTATGCAACCGGTGCATACCTTTCTTTTTGTGAAGTTTCCCTGCACACATACAGTGACATTCAAACAGAAACTGTAAACGGGTTTGAATGCCGCTTCTCTGGTTTAAGAAAAAAAAAAATCTTTCCAGACTTGAATTTGGAGACAAGTTTGTTGTCACTCCTGGTACAGATGTGTGAAAAGCCGCGAGGGATACCGGTCCGTAGTCTAAGAGGAATAGTTATTTCTAGCTGTGTTTCTATTACAAATGTGCGCAAAACTTTGTCAATATTATTTTGTTAAAACAATACAATCTCACAATTATGGTGTTTCCATTTAACAAGAAATGCAATTAAAATTCCACATGAATAAGCTTAAGTCATTAAAAAAACATGCTGAGCCATCATTCTCCATCTACTTCCTGCTGTCTTCATCTTTTCCACCAGTAGTAACGTCTGGTTGTTGATCATGTGACTCGTGTCATGCTAAAGTACTGTTTCCATAACTGTTTTTGCGAAATACGCAAATTTTGATATGATGAAAAAAACAAACTCCGCCTCAGTTAATCTCACATCATACCTGAAAGCATAAAGTGAAACTTAAAAATATCTTAATTAAATTTAGTGGGATTTTTTTCAGTTGTAATCTTGCAGTAGGAAGAAAAAGCTTGTGTTTTTGTTTGTTTGTGAGCTAAAAAGGTAAAACTTGATAAATAGTGGCAAATATGCTGATTTGTTCAGAGCAGGTGGACCCGTTTTCATCCGGCCTCTGTGCCTTTGAAGTTACCTAACCTGTTTCCATCACAACATAAGAGACGAAGCGTTATGACAGAGGATCTCAGAGGAAAAACAGAGTTTAAATTGCCTTGTTAAAAAATGTCATTATCTCCTGTTAGCAACTCAAATAAAAACTGGTATGCATGAAGAGTCCTAGATGTATTATATTATTTCAACATGGTGACAAATCTAGGCGAGTAGCTCATCTATTTAAGATGCTGTCTCAGCAACGGAGAGATGCAGAGCTGAGTTGGATCTCTTGATGTTCTCCACAAACAGATTTATGTGGATATTTCTGATAAACTTCTAACTTCAGATGGAAACATGCCAATTTCAGATGCCTATGAACCATTTAGGCATTCATTGTTCATCAAACAAAGAACCGTTCTCCTCATTTATTATTAGAGGTACAAATAACTGTCCCACTACTGCATTACAAATAAATTACTGCACAGCTTTTTACAACATGAGTGCCGATACATTTCCGCCTACACGCCCCATGTTATAAATTAGGATCTCTATAGGAAGATAATGTGGTTGATTAAAGGTTTAAATGACTATTTAGTTATGCAGACAAAAACAACGTTTATTTTACTAATTGCCTCGTTAAATATTATCAATATAATCTCAGGATTGGAACTAAACAGCAGGTCATGTTGGATTCTCAGCAGACAACCAAAAGCTCCGGCGTTAATGCGCAGCTCCTGTAATGCTGCGATGCCACCATGTGGTGAGTTATGTCAACTACATCTGAGAGAATTCATTTTTTCCAGGAAAATTCCCCCTCCGCCCCCAACATAAACGATGTTCTGGTCATTTAAGCAGCAGCAATCACTTTGAGAACACAGATAATTGGAAATGATTACCACAACTAAGACTGTGTTAAACCTGCTGGCAAAAGCTGCAAATCTAATCCTCCAATGTGACCTTGAAGGAAATTGAATGAACCGGAAGAAAAGCCAGGCCAGCCATAGAGTCTCTGTTTGCCCCATTAGAGGAAACTGGTCTAATTAAGCATGTTTTTGATGAGAGGATGTACAGCCAAGTTGACTCAGAGGTACGTCTGAGGCAGGATGAGGTAGCAGTAGAGCGAGATCCAGAGGAGCAGCAGGACCTCCAGCTCTAATGGGGTTGAGTTACAGCAGGCTGCTATAGACTGAAGACTGAGTCCGCCGTTGTTCCTGGAATGCAGATAAACACAGGAGAGCTCCATTAGGGCTTTTTATGTTTCATTTCATGTATTGCATTCAGAGAAAGAACACAAAACGGGACCGAATGCCTGGTTTGGATGAGTGAGCAGTTGAGAGGACAATTTTCCCCTTTGCTGTCTCATCCCCACATTTTGACCCAGTGCGTCCCTTTCTACTTCCATTTCCATTCAACAAACGATTCCATTACCATGTGCCTGAGCCACTGTGTATCACTGTAGTTCTCTTTTTTTTTATTTATGGAGCTAAATGGTCAAAAGGAAATCCTGTAGTCACATCTATGATTTAATTTTGTGCCATATTCTTCTCTTAAAGCTTTTTCTCAGGGTCATTGCGTGGCATAGTGGGTAGAGCGGGCACTCCGTATGCTCCGTATGCGGAGGCCATAGTCATCCCCAAGGTTGCCCTGGGTTCAATTCCCAACTTAAGTACCTTTGCCGCATGTCTTCCCCACTTCTCTATGCCTCCTTCCTGTCTACATACTGTGAGAAAAATGGAAAAAGCCATTAGTGCTAGCCAAAAATGTATTTTGTATATAAAAAAAGACTTCTTATTCCAGCCTAGCCTCGCCCCTTCTTCTATGCTTTGCTTCATACAGGAGGTCTAAACTCTTGGCTATTGAGAAACGATTGCTCGCTGGAGGTGTGGACTGTGCTGAAGTTTCAAATGGCTGGGTCTGATTTTACCCAATGTGCCAGCTGGATGAGAAACTTACCAGAAATTGCTTGTTCCTGTAACCAACCATGTGGAGAGTAAGTAGGGCTAAGGCAACAAAGTGTTATACATTCCTCTTGGTCTGACTTTAACTGCTCAATATTTGGAAGTGTGGCCAACATGTACTGAATGGCTTTGTTCACTTCTTTTGTTACCATTGTTAGACTGCAAAACGTCTTCCTGGCAGATAGAAATTGATGCAATATTCTACGGCGGACAACAACTTGTTGTACCAGATAAAAACAAAGCAAGCAAAGCTAAAACGATACAAGTGGGATAAGGGACCAGTGCCTGATTGAACATTAAGCATTTTTAAGCAACTTGTTTGTTGTACGTTGTTATGAGAATTCCAAGTTATTCCTAAATCATTCTTGTCAAAGCTGTCACTGTTACATTGCTGTTCTTGGGGCAGATTCCTTGGCGTTTTCTGTGATCTGGTCTACACTGCTGTTATACCGTCTGCAGACACAACCCTTTGGAAACACCATGACTCCAACTTTCTCCTCAGCATGTTTTGTTGTCTCTGTCCTCTTTGCTTAAGAGCTCTGTGAAATTTAACACCAGTTACCTTGTCGCTTTGAGGTGTTTTATATTCAGACTACAATAATTTCTCATGTAATCACAAAGATTTACCCCTGCAGAGGGTCGGAATTCAGACTTTTGATCAGTCATAAGGGAGATTAGGATTTATCAAGAGGTTAAGTGTGTGTGCAATGATGAATCAGTACCATAATGACTGAGAAGACGCCCTGCAGGCCACAGTCCGACTGTTATCGCCCTCATGGATGTCATCAGGAAGGCTTTCGGTGGTAGTTCTCTGATCTGCTTTCAGATCCTTGAGCCTGCTGATCATAGGTTCCTGTTTCCTCCAGTCTTCTGTTTGAACAAACCCGTAATCAGATGATTTCATTAGATGACCAGCTTCCTTCATTTTCACTTCAGCTCCACAGCCCGTGTTCCTAATTGTAGCCCCATTTGCATTCAGGATGTTAAAACCAGCATCTTCTGAGGACATTTTTCCTGCTGTTTTATCATTGAAACTTTGTAATTTCACACGTTTCTGACTTCCTGTGTCTTTCTTCTTGACACGAGTTTCCTCTGTCTCACTCCGTTCCTTTAGATCCTGCCCTTCCTTTAATCTTCCAAAATCTTCCCCCACTGTTCTCTCTCTTGCAAATCCCAAATTTCCAGAGAGCTCTGCTCCTCCTTTCTCAGCATATTTCCAACTTGCAACTTCAAAAACATTTGCTTTTACTCCACCATCTTGAACATAGTCAAACTCATCTTTCTCTTTACCATCACTCTTCATCCTTTCGTTGCTTTCTTTCTCAGTGTAAGTGTCTCTGTTTGTTCCTCTCTGGGCCTTTGGCTCCAAGTCAAACACAGCCCTGTTGTTTGTCGTCTCTCTAAGGCTACTTTTGATCTTGTCCAAATCCAACTTCCTGTTTGCCCTGAGATCTCCTTCTTGTTTATGTCTGCCTCCGTTAAACATCCCTAGCACTTCCAGATGTTTCGACTCTTCCTCCATCTCCTCAGCTGTTTCCTCTTCTACTTTTGGTACTTGTCTTTTCGATGGATTACTTGGTCGGAAAACATCTTTAGTCAGATCCAGGATGTAGCTGTAGGCTTCCTCTTCGTCTGAATCCAATGCCGACAAGCTGTAGATTCCTTCTTCGGAGCTCTGGGAAACAAGGCTTCTCTTACCGTAGCCTCGATCCAAACTCTTATCCATCCACAATCGGATATCCTGGTTGGCTATGCCTGCTTCCAGTGGACTTGGTGGCTCTAACGCTCTTTGAGTGAAGGGAAAGGAAGTTTCAGGGCTTCCACTCATGTTGGAGTTGTGGGCTCTGGAAGTCTCTGAAGATTTCCTGGACCATTGTCTCCACAGTCGTTGCTCATCGCTTTTCTCAAAGGTTCTGAGCAGAGCTCGGGCTTCTGGGTCATCGGCCAGCGTTTGTCCAAGGCCGACTGGTTCCAGAGACGCAAAGTTGGGAATCTCGGGAAACTCAAACTGTGCCATGTGATCCTGTAAGATGAAGCAAAGTCACATTTTAGCGTGTTTGGAAATGCTTATGATTATTTGATGTAAAAGCACATTTTGAGTCATGTGATGATGACTCAAAATGTACAATGATGGATTTTTATTTTTATTATTGTTCTGTGGCTTGGATAAGATGACTGAATAGAGGATTTCACAATGAATTCAACTTCTGAAGGAACAAAGAATAGGTTGGAAAATTTTGGGGAGATTCCAGGCCTAGCTTCCTCAAACTAAAAAGAAAAAAAAGGTTTTTTTTAATGGTTTTTAAGAATATCCTACAGTTCCCTAGAAATGAATAATGTTCTATAATGACTAAATACCATTTTTCTTAGAATATACCCGATCCAAAAATTACCTTGCCCTTTCTATTACTACAAATTTGGATAAAGGTGATTGGTGGTAGTCTTATGGTGTTATATTAGGCTGTTCCTTATGTAATGTATGTGTGTGGAGAATCAGCTTTTCTAATAAAAGAAAAGGTAGATGTTCAAGGCAAGTGTATTTCTCTAAGTGTCAAACTGCGCCGACCTCATCTGTGACCGAATGATCCCCCAGGAACATCGACACGTATGTTATGATGGACTGCTCGTCCGGCGAGGCGCACGCCACGTCTGTAAGGAAAAAAATAAACTATTCTTCATGTTGCTGTGGTAACCATTGTGACTTCTTATGATGTCTTCATTCTGTTTTTTACCCTCAGGCTCCAGCAGAGGGGGTACATCCAAACACTGATGGGCCAGCATGAAGGCCTGGTAGAGATTTTCCTTTGGTTCCTTGGACAAGCTCTCCCTCAGGTCAACCAGGTCCGGGTTTATGGACTTAATCAAAGCCAGGAAAGCCATTCCACTCCTCCAGCTGGCCCCGAAGTCATCCACATCCACGCCGTACCTGCAAATTCATGACTATCTTCAAACGTTTGTGGAAAATTGTAATTTTCTTCCACTCATCGAGCTTGGACACAGGCTTACTTTGACGTGCATCTTTGGACCCAGTGCAGGAGAGTCTTGATGGCTTTGCTGTGGTATTTTGGCTCCATTTCAGCCTTTTTCCCTTTCCTAGGCAGAGTGTTGCAGGAGTAGCTGTCATTGTCACTGGTTTGAGGTGAGAGGTCACTGGTGGAAGGGTAGGCGCTCAGCGATAAGGAGGACAGGCTGGAGGACAAATGTCTCTGCAGGCCTCCTGTCGCTTCCTTCACCTGTTTAGTTTCCCATAAAAGGCCAAGAGACAAACTATAGTATACATAAAAATATTAGATGGATAATGAAGGTACTCAGTTGCTCACCTGGAAGTGGAGGATAATGTTCCAGACGAGGTTGAGAACAACAGAAGGGAGGCCATCAGCAATGCCGGAGGCGTCGATGCCAAGAAGCTTCACCTGGGGGACAACACTGCTGTCAGTGAGTGGATTACAACGAACCTGGTTGTATTGAACTCATGAGAGAATCCTCACATGTCTGTCATCCAGGAAAGCTAGGGCCTTGGAGATGTTGTTCAGTCTGAAAATGCGATGAGACGAAGACCTGTACCTGTAAAGCTAACATGGAAGTGACAGTGTGAAGAGGCAAATACAAAAGTAACCAAACCTCTTGAATTCTTACACAATTTATCTCATTAGAGCTGTAAACTTTGTTGTATATTATTAAGATTTTACAAACCCGGCCCCCCTTACTTTGATATCCCTGAAAGAAATCCTGTGCAACCGTTTAGGAAATAGTCTGCAGCTGTTCTGTGAAGGCCTCGGAGGCCTCGTTTATTAGAGAGCAAACAGCATCATGAAGACCAAGGATCACAGCAGATGGGATATTGTTTTATGTTACAATACAACATCCCAAGCTTAAAACATCTCACCAGAGGTCTGATCAGTCCATATTCTGAAAATAAGACAATCAATTGAACATTTTCTTATTTTCAATGTATTGTTAGAAGACATTCTCATCTAATTAAACTGACAGGACAGGAAAGGATGGCATATATCATAGAGGCAGCCAAGAGGCCCTTGGTAACTGTGGAGGAGCTGCTGAGACACACAGCTCAAGTGGAAGAAACTATTATATGGACAATTATATGGAAGAGAGGCAAGAAGAAAGCTGTTTCTGGTAGCCTGCCCATTGTCTTTTAACTTGATTCTCATCTCCCTTCAAAGCTCCGTCTGAGATTTCTCCCATTGAGCTCAATTTAAATGTAGAATTTCAAGTGGACCAATCGGCAAACAGAAGTTATAAACGATGACTTTGATTTTCTGTGTTGTTTTAGAATTGTATTCTGCCTGTAGTTGTAGTTTGGCAATGGCAGCAGAGGAAGTGAACAGAGATGTTCAGTCTGGGTTTGCCCTACTATTGAGAAATGTAAGTTGGAGCAAGAGAAATGTTTAAGACATTTTATTGCTGGCAAAGATGTCGTTCACTTTTATCAATTTCACAGTGTAGTTTCCTTCACGGTTGAGTTCACATAGTACATGTGGTCAAACGTTAGTGATTGTTGAAAAATAAATCCAATCGTTTCAAATTTCAACAGAGTCCAGGTCTCCAGTAAGCAGTCGTTTCTGAATAGCCAAAGGTCCAGACTCTCTGGACGGAGCGAAGCGTAGAAGAAGGTGCTGATTCTTACCAGGAGAAGTTGCTGGTGGAAAGCCATAGCTATTGGAGTTTGCCACAAACGACAGGATGCAGTGAACATGTGACAGGAGATGCTCTGTTTAGTTGAAAGAGTACTGAACACACCATCTGTACCCTAAAGCAAAACCTAAAACATACTGGTGGCCGCATCATAATGTGGCCATGCTAATCTTCAGTAGGGACAGTGAAGCTGGCCAGAAGTAGTTGGGTGGAGCTAATTACAATAAATTTGTTTAATGGACATGTCAATTTTGAATAAACTCGCGTTTTTCAGCTGTATCACAATTTGTGTATTTCTCAAAACTACAATGGAAGCACTTTTTTTGCGTCACACGAGTCATGTGATCAACAACCGGATGTTACTACTGGCGGAAAAGACAAAGAAGACAACAGGAAGGGGTGGGAAGACAACGGCGCAGCATGTTTTAAAATGACTTATTGCATGAGTAAATGTATTCCTGTGTAACTTTAATTGTGTTTCTTATTTAATGGAAACAAAGCAATTGGGAAATTGTGTTTTTTCAACACTAGTGGAATATCAACAAAGTTTTGCATACACTTGTAAGGGAGACACAGCTTGTGACAGACTTGACACTAAAAGAAAAGATTGAATTAATCTAAAACATACAACTGGAGCTAAAGTGGAAAGTGGCAAGATGTGAACTCAGTCTGAGTGAAGCAAAAATATTGGACTTTATACACCCCCAATTTGTGTTGCTCTATTCCAACAAAATATTGTTGTTTTTTTTATGGTTTCGAGATGAAAAAATGAGGGAGTTCTTACTAGTTTGCAGCCAGACAGCTCCTCCAGGAGCGCCATGAGCATTCTGCCATCCTGAATGTCTGTGAACAGGTCGGAGACTGCAAGGGGAGGATTTCGCTGGAAATAAACAGAAACAAAAGCTTTTGTGGATAATCGTTTTTATTGCAAAAAAGTGCTTTGAAATGAAAGTCTTGTGGTTCCTGCCTTACTTTTTGCAAGAACACATTCATCCATCTGGTGAAAGTTCTCTTCTGCGTAGCTTTCCTCCTGTCTGAAGAGGGGAAGCGAGACGTAACAAAACATTTCCAAAAAACAACTTTGAGAAGACGACACCTCTAACCAATGAAAACATGGCAGGTGATAGAGCAACCAGGTGGTACAAAGCCTATAACATGGATGAAATCTACTGAAAAATAGCAACAAGTAACCTTTTTGATTAAAGGGTATTTAGCTAACCTTAAGGATCACTAAAACACATCATACCTTGAGGCTGCCCATTGTGATCATTGATCGCCGTTGCTGCTTTGCTCTGTGAATCCAGTAAGTCCTGCATTCTCAGTCACTCTTTTTGCTCAAGATCCATTGTGGAGATAGAAGAGGTGCCAAGAGCTGAACATATCCGCAGTCTTCTCTGAGACTTCCTCATAAAAAGAAGGACTGAGGTGAGGCAAAGTGAGACAGCATATCTTGCTCCAGCACGCCCAAACCTTCCACCAAGCAAAACTCCCCCCTGGGACAACACAGACTCCCTGCTATTGGCGGGCAGCGGTCCACAGTGTCGTATTTGTAGCGGCATTTGCCAGATTTCACTGGATCTTTGCGTGGGACAAAAAATACAATCAGCTGGTTTTACTGTGCTTCATCACATACCAGGAATTAAGACTTGCACAACAATTTGATCTCCGATTTATTACCTTTTAGTTACCACATTCTGTTTGAGCATGTTCAAAACAATCTGCAGAATTAGCGGGCGTAGACATTTTTTAAGCGCCTTAAAAACAAGGTGCATTTGCCAGCAAACAGATTTCTTGGGTATTTAATTATGCAAAGAAGAATTGATGCATTTTGCTAACAGCAACAGTTCTGGAAGATGTCTATACCCATTTATCTACTGGAGATTTTAGTAGGAAACTGGATAATAACAATAATCGAATAATTTAACACACAATCATTTAATTCTCAGGTTGTGAAACCACCAGCCTAATGTGACTTTTACAAATCAAAGATTCACTTAGAGATTATTTTCTGAAGAATCCCATTAAAAATAGCTGCTATTGCTGTATCAAAACTTCTTCATGACAAAATGATTTTTACCAAGACATCTCAGTTTAGGTGTGATTTAGAAGAGTGGCTCCTAAAATTGGTTACTTAGCAAAGGGATACCCCAAGGCTGTGCTTTTGGCTCTTTTCATGTTTCATGTAAAGACACGACTGAAGAGTTCCTTCATTCAACTACGTCTAAATCAAAACTTGCAGACAACGCCTCAGTGGTGCCACTGACTAACAGAGGAGACGAGTCAGCATACACAAAAGACCTGTGGAGGCTGACACACTGATGTCTCAACTAACACAGAAATTTATTTTAACTTGAAATGTTCACATCATCATAAGAATAATAGTACAAGGCTGGTTATGTCTTCATTTTGTCCGTGCTGGATTGAAGTGTTTGCAGTATTTAACAACTTGAGGTTTTGTGTGAGATGTGGTCGTTTTGAAAGTCAAAACCCCAAGAGTTCTGGGAACAAGTCATTTAGGGGATTTGTTAATAATGTGGAGCAAAGATTGGTTTGAATGGTTCACCAGTCTCAGTTAAATATAATTATAGAGAATTATTCACATTTTTTTCGTGATTGATGCTCAGTTTCTATTAGCTGTGTGTAAATCTACCTTATCTTCCCAGTTGGCATGAGAAAAACACATAAGTCACAATATGAATCACAAAGAAACCCATGTTTGGTGTTTGACTGGGCTGACTCAGGCTCAAACTAATTCTGTTTGCTCCTTAAAGTCCTTTAACAAACAAACATCTGTGGTCCAAACAGAATAATTGGATTTATGCTATGATTAAGTGCATGTGCAACAGGTCGCAATCGATTTTATTTATTGTTAGGAGAGAAAAGGGGATTTATATTTTGAAAAAAAAAAAAAAAAAAAAAAACTGTTTTAAAACACATCAAACCAAACATTTGTGTTTTATGTGAACGTGGCAAAATCTAAAATTTCAATGTATATGCAGTCATATTTATGACAAAGCCTTTGGGTAATTATAGATCAAAGAAAAAATAATAATGTGGTTATGGAGGAGTACATTTCCACCAATAAAACTCTAATTTCTAACTTATGTATTCATATATAAAAATTTGGACATTATCTTAGGTTGAAAAACTCATAAATTTGGGGAAAAAAGGTGAAATTTTCATCTTTAAAATACATAACTATGATTTTAAAATTGACATTGTAAAATCAGAAATTTGTCATCTCAATATTCAATAACTTTGAATACTATTGAAAAGTTCATGAATTTCAGTAATTCAATTCACTAAATGAATCACATTATATAGGTGAAACACAACTGCTTTTGTTTTTTAGTTTTTATTTCTCTTAATTTTACAGCTGACAAAAACATTTTTATAGCATTTCTTTAATCCAGAAATCCAAGCTTAGTAAATATATTTGCTTAAAGATTGTTATATTCAAAAAGTATGATTAATCTCACAACCCTCATCAGTAATTATATTCTGATTTATTGAATATGACTGCACATCACAAGTATATCAAGAAATCCTCTAAATACTCTCTCAAATCTTATCCCCACCAATATTACTTTGGGACCAAAACAAATCTCAATGCAGGTTTGTTTTGTGGTGCAACTTCCACAGTTAAAGGAAGTTGCACCACAAAACGATGCTGACACAAACCTTACTTTGTTTAAACTGTGGAGCAGTTTCCACCTCTACGTTGAAGCAAATACACCTTTTGAAAAAATGCTGGACATGAATTAAAGTCAGAGTAATGATGGGGTATTAAACTATTACTGTGACAGTGGACAGTGTCTGACAGGAAAAGCTTCCCCTGGCCCAAACAATATCAAGCTGCCTGGTTTTTACTCTACCTGCCTCAAGAAAGGTGGCGGCCACTAAGCCGGACCGCCTCCTCCGTGGGAAGCAGGAAGTCTGTCCAAGGAACATCGCACGTGGGACTCCCAAGCCTGCGGAAGCCACGCCTTTTCATCCTTTGAGATGCTTTCTGCAACCTTGCTGTTCCCACGGGTGATGGAGGTCACCAGGGGCCGATCGACAAGGCGGCAAAGACACACAGATATGACGTCATAACCTTAAGAAAAAAGCACATTTCGAATGTAGAAGAGTGTGCAGCACACAGAATAATCCTCCATCCACTTTTTGAGAGCAACATAGAATGGAAACAGAATTAAAGTTGTTTTTTATTCAAACAAAACATGAGGACACAATTTAGACAAAACCCAACAGTTTAACATTTTTGCGAGTGTGATCACGTGTCCAAACCAAATCAAGTGATTGGCTAAAAATCCACTCAGGAAGTTCTGAATTTAAAAGTAAAACGGATCCAGTCAATAAGTTTCTCCATCTCCTGATTCAATCAACCATTTATGGTTAAGAGTCAATTTGCTCTTCGGGAATAGAGACCAGGCTAACCCCTGCCACTGTACTTTCATATGGTTGTTCATTTCCTCCCCATGATGAAGCTCGGGGTCTCAGCGTCGTCCTCTTTTTCCTCTTCTTCCCCACTCTTCTCCTTCCGTTCTTCCTCTCCACTACTGTCAGAGTCCTTGTCTTCATCTTTTTTCTCCTTCCCCTCCGTCTTAGCCTTTTTTGCCAACAGTTTCTTCAGCTTCAGCTTTTCTCGCTTCTTCCTTCGCTTTGCCGTTCGCTCCTCGGCCTCCAGTTGGTTCTGCTCCAGTTTCTTAAGGTAGTTCACGTCTTTGCCCTGCTTCTCTGCCATTTTGTCCAGAAAGTCCTGCCGCTGGTATTCTCTCCGGCGCAGGTGACGGTAGACGTGAAACTCCCCGCTGCCTGCGCCCGCGCTGGAGCCCATCACGTCCCGGACGAACTCCGGCGGCGCTCGCGGGGCCCACTCCTTCGGCCGCTCCGGGATAGGAGCGACTTTGTCGGGGTTCCGCATGAGCCGCTCCAACTTCAGACGCTGTTCCTCCGCCGGGGTCTTGGGGAGTATCAGCGGCTGAGCTTCTTTCCCCCCAGATTTCCCCGGTTTGTTATTTTTATGCGTCTGCGCCGCCATCTTTAGTTGCTATTGAGTTCTTCCGTTCTGCCCATTTCACCCCGGAAGCTATTAAAAGCTCCATGAATGACTTTTTAAAAATATGTTTAATTTCTTTTTTTTTAGCAAATAAATTACAAAGCACACGAATGCAAATATGGCTGCTGGTTGACTTTATTTTTTGAAAGTTAATTTAAAATTATTTCTTACGCAAACCACGTTGTTGGCGATTTTACGCTCTGACTGGCGTTCGCTTTGGCCAATAGCAGCTCAGATTAAACTTTAGGGTCCTACAAGCCGTCCAATCCAAATCCAGATCCCGCCCATCAAGCTTGAAGTCGATGTTGTCCTGTGAGTTTCACTCATACAGGACCCAACTTGTACGTGTGCGACCTGTTTATTTATCAATACCGATAAAACATCGCAAAAAAACACTATGAACAGTTTAATTAGATCCACAGCTAGGTGTATGCGGTCCGGCGCGGCCGCGTGCTTACTCAGGCCAGCTGACGGACTTGTGCGAGCGGCCTCGGCCCGGTTCTTGTGCGCGGCGGCGGACCTCCAGAAGGACCTTGGTGAGATGGTGAAGAAGGACAAGGTGGTGGTGTTTATGAAGGGGACCCCGGCACAGCCCATGTGTGGCTTCAGCAACGCCGTAGTCCAGATCCTCCGGATGCATGGGGTGGACCAATACGCTTCCTACAACGTTCTGGAAGACCAGGAGCTCAGAGAAGGTCAGTAAGCTGGGACAAGTTGAGTCCGAACAACAAGTTGGCATCTTTAATAGGTGTTTAGCTAAAGGCACAGCTACTTAATCATTCAGCCAGTCTGTAAATGTCTCTCTGTTACGTTTGCGTCCATTTTAACCAGACTGTCATTTCCCTGAGATCAGCTCTGCCTCTCAGCTCTTTGTATTTCCAAACGTTTGGGTTTTTATCAGCGTCCTGCAGCAGCACCAAAGGGTGTGGCTCCAAGCAAACCATCCGCCAGAGATGAGATCAGAGACTTTACTGCTTTTAAAATCTAATTACCAGGGTTGAGAAGACAGGCATCGATCCAAGATTGTGTACTTCACAGCTGGGTTTGTGTTCTCAGGTGTTCAATCTTTTTATTTATTTTATTTTATTGTATTTTATTTTATTTTATTTTATTTTATTATCTTGCTTCTTCTTCTCGGAGCGGCATTTCAACTAATGTCATTATATGACTGTGGATAGTGAACAAAAATATGACCGGAGAGCAAAAAGTCCACTTAGTTGTACAAACTGGGTAGTCCTGTTGTTGGAAAATCTGGATTATTATTTTTTCCCCCCATAAGTCAGAGTGGTGTCATCACACCCTTCATTTTTTAAAGAATTGATTGAATAAATTCATTATATTGCAAGGATACAGTTGTACGACAACGTCCAAATATCAGAAAAATAAAGTTTTAATATTACCAGAATAAAGTTGTATTATTAGGAGAATGAAGTAGTAACTTTATGAGAACTGCAGCACAAAATGAAAAATAAAAATAAAATGAGGAACCTTGAGCATCTTGTGAAGTTGTACTTCGACATCTAGCTTACAAATGAGGAAATACTTTATCTTTTAACAAATTAGCATCAAATTCCTGTCAGTAGGAGGACACTGAAACGATTGTACAAGCGTCCCGAATTTAGTTTAAGAATCACATGAACTGATCGTATCGATAACTCTAGAAGCTTTTTCTTCCTCATTAAAACAATTTTTTTATCATAATTTTAAGAATATTTTTTCTGGTTAAAATTGTAGCCTAGCCCTGATACGCCGTTGTACAACTCACAGAAGGGATGATTGAAATAAAAGTCACTTTTTGAAGACATTTTCTGTCATTTGTATTTTATTTTTTAGAAAAGAACCCGTTTAAAATTGGTTCTGGTATAACAAAAAAAAAAAAATAGTAATAGATTTTATTTTTAAACTTGATCCTAACCAAAGCTCTCCATCGTGACTCAGAAGCATCCTACCTCCTTCCTCCATTGTTCCCTTGGTGACTGATCTCCTTGTTTCTGTCTGGACTTTGATCCGTAACAACAGGAGTCAAAGTGTTCTCCAACTGGCCCACCATCCCTCAGGTCTACTTCAACGGCGAGTTCGTGGGAGGCTGCGACATCCTGCTCCAGATGCACCAGAACGGCGACCTGGTGGACGAGCTGAAGAAGCTCGGCATCCGCTCGGCTCTGCTGGACGCCGAGAAGGAATCCAAGTAGGAAAGAAAAAGAGAAAAAAGGAGAGAGAGCGTAACAAACATCAAAGGAATGAGAAGACAGAAAACGCATTCATCAGGTTCACACTTCCTCCTGATCTCTGGCTACACTTCCAATGATTAGAGATGAATCAGCTATCCAGGTAGATTGAATACATTATGCAGCCTGTTTACTGCTAATAAAAACGACGGCGTGTTAGGGTGATTGTAGATAAAAGCTGAGAAAGAAAGCTCATTCTGAGACTGATCTCGGACATTTTCTAGGAAAAAAACTCAGAAAATTGCAGCTTTTCTAGATTAACCTTTGATTTTCTGAAAAACCTCAGAAATTCCGAGATCAATCTCACAAGTTGTCTTAAAAGAACCCCCATCAAATTTCTGAATTTGAAGTCAAAAATCAGAAATTTGCACAAAAAAAAATTTCTGAAAAATTTCTGAGATTAATCTCAAAATGTATTCCTTTTTTCTCTCTATCATGTCCTTAATATGGCATCGTAAACAAACACTTTAAAGTTTTTTTTTTTTTTTTTATGCATTACAATCAGAGCCTTTTGCACCAATCCAAAAATAATACAAATCATATCGGCTTTAAAGTTCCTATTTGTTTTTTGTTTTTGTTTTTTACCTAATTTTGCCAAATCAAAATGGTTAATTCCTTTGGGTAACGTTTAAAGGAACAGAGTTCTGTATCAACTTCGCCACGGTTTCCTGCCATGTTACCTTCAGAAATCTGGACTACCTCTTCTCCACATTTGGTTCTCCCTAAATTCAGACTGATTTCAGTTCAAAATGATGTCGACACACTTAAAACCTTCCAGATGCACTGCCTGTAGCTCCACTACGTAAAGAGGGAACAGGGATTAATATGCATTATAATAAAAAAAAAATCCAACCTGTTTGCTCTTTTTGCTGTGATTTATATACAAAGTCTACCAACTGTGTTTTTCTGCTGAAATCCGCTGAGACGCACCAAACACACTTTGCCTCCTTTTCTTCTTCTTCTCTGACTTATTTCCTGCCCTGCTGGACAAACTGAGGCAGTTTGAATTTGTTACATCAGTCTTTTTTTTTTTTTTTTTTTCCCTTTTTGTCGCCGAAGGAAGAGTGTGTTTATATTTTGTTTTGGAGCATCCTCCAACAGTTGTATTATGAAGTGAACATGTAGTACACTGTAAGATATTGTACATTTAAAGCCTATTGTTAAATGTATTTTAGGAACATGTTAACCCTGCAACAATTAAATATTTTCAGACGCAGATGACGAGTCGGCTCTTTGTTTCTGGCGTGTCTGACGGTCACTTTTAATGTTGGACAAAGATAAGTTGAAAAGGCTGTTTTTACATTATTATTGATTTATGCGTGAGTAAACTATCCAAACTAGTCTACTAACTATTCCCTGTATTATTAATTTATGAATAAACTGAGATTAGCTCAGATCTCAAGAGTATTACTGAGCTAAGTTTTGAAATTAAGAGTATTGTTTGTCATCAATAGTCCAGTGAGATAAATCTGCCCAAATTGATCCCCAAAATCAACAGCTGCCTTATTGCAATAGTATGTTCTCATGTTTTTCCTGTTTTGAAGAGTAGCAGTGTTTTTGGTGATTTTTTTACTCTGTAGATAGTTTTTTTTCTTTCTTTTTTTGAGGGCAAGTTAACACAAGTAGCTATTTTAGATGCATCTTTAGAGAATTAACAAACGTCTGTCTCACTCCAGTGGCAGGATCTCTTGACTTTCCCATCTTGAGTAGTTGAAACAGAATGGAGACGGTGAGAAACAGGAAGTTGTGTAGATAATTAAAAATGCTCCACTTCTGCTTATTTTCTAGGAATTGTTCTGGCGTTGCACACATTGCATCATTAGTTGTAATATTTAAAACAATTACGTCTTAATGTGGGAGTTTTTTTTCTTCTTCTTGCTTCACGAATGAATTTACTCCAGTTAAAGGTTTGATTTTTATGAATGTTCAATGTGACATTATTTTACTGCAATAAGCCTTTGATTGTGAAGCCTGCTGTAGACGTTAAGGAAACAAAACAGCTGTGCTGGTTTGCTCCAGCTTGTCTGGAACAGATGGTGTTCACAGCTCTCTTATTTTTTTTCTTCAGATAAAAGTGCTAAACATTCTTGTTCTGTGTTATTTTATCTATTATGACAGGAAAAATGTGCTGTTTTTGCTTGCTCATCTGATCTGAACCGTCAGCCTTTAATGTAGAATAACAAAACCGAAACACTAAAAACTGAAGGAGGGCATCTCTTGCAGATTGTTCCTTTGTAGATCCAGAAGTCACCAAATTTAGAGAGAATGCAGAGCTAAAAGGAAATCACTTCAGAGCTGAGGAATAAAAAATACATAATGCATGGTAAAAGTATTCATACCCTTGAACTTTTCCACATTTTAAGACTTTACAAGATTTAACGTGACACACAAAGTAGTTCATACTAAGCAAAATTTGGTTTTCGGTCCTTCAATTCCAACTATTGAAGTGGATCAGTACAATGCCGCCTAACCATGCAAAGTAAAAGGTTTGTGGGGTCTAATGGATCCCATCTCTTTAGGCCATGGGAGGATTGATGCATTTCTAATATTGTATAAAACAGGTTTAAGTGGAAAATCTGCAGAATGTGCCAATTTACTTCCAGTGCTAATTGTTAGCTCCAGCCCTAAGCTCAACAAATTCAATTCTGACTCTTTATATAAATGTGAATTACCAATGAATGAAATAGCATTTTTTGGTTCCAATTGATTGATGTCAGAAGAAATTGTAAAAACAAAATGTGAAAATGTTGGCGAACCCAAAACACTGTAGTGATTCAGGACACACCGCACAAGATGTTTGGGGAATTATTTAATACAAAATAATAAATCTGGACACGTTTCATAAAAAACAAACAAAAAATTAAAACTACAGTTAAATACGACATCTCTCCTCCCCAGTCCTGTGTTTGTGCTGCAGCAGAGGGAGACCAGACCAGATGGACGCGCTCAGAGTTTCTGCAGGAAGCGCAGCACCAGGTCTCTGAGCGTGGCCCGCAGCGGCTCGTTGTTGTCGCAGACGATGTGCGTCCCGTCCTCCTCCAGCTGAATCAGGGTGTCCTCGGCCTGCAGGTGCAGGATGTGTCCGTCTGCCGTCTCCTCCACTTTGACCTCTGTGATCCCGTGCTGCTCGTCCAAAAGAACCAAACGCACAGGAATGAAAACAGCCCAGTTTTAAAGAGGCAGTGTTCTGTGTTTTCCAGGCACTTTGGCCAGTTTATAGCACAATCAAGTAGCTATGTTATAAAAAATGCCATTTATATCAAATATAACTTAAAAGAAATTTGCCCTCATTATTTAACACCTTGAAATTGGGCCTCTGCCTCTTTAAGTAACTTTTGCTCTTTCTGAAACTCCGCCTTCAGGAAGTCATCACAACATGTCTCCTCTATGACCCCTTTAACAACGTTTTTACCAGCATTTCACTGAGAAGTAGCTCAGCAGATATGCAGTTCAACCAGTTGTTTGCTAATTGCTACTGGCTAGTCTGAAGGAGCTGAGTGGGGGAGTCCCGGAGGAGAGCTGCTCTGTGAGCCAAATGCTCAGCTTGTAAATTGTAGGAGGAGCTTTGCCCTCTGAGGCGGTGCTAAGTCCACCCAGGTGTTTTGCTCAGCTGAATGGTTGCCAAGGGAGATTAAAGGGCTTCTCAACATACATGAATCAAAGCAACACTTCAGGTATGTTTTTGCGAGGGAATGGCATTATAACACCATATAAAGCTCTAAAAAGTTAATTTTACATGATACTGCCCCTTTAAGAGAACATTCACTCTGACCTTTTGCAGGGTGGCCAGGAAAGCCTCCAGGGGCACAGCTCCGCTCAGCAGGGGTTTGGGCGCCATTGTCACGGGGGGCTCCTCCATCACCCGCTTCCTCTTTTTGCTGGGGGCCACAGGAGGCGCTTTGGGCACCGACTTGGCAGGGTTAAGGTTAGGGGTTGGGAGAAAAATGTCAGCCAACTCCAGGGGCAACAAACACTTCCAGCACATCCTGCGGTCCTCACCTGCAGCGTGTGCTTGTTGTCCTTGGACTGCAGCACTGCTGACACAGTTGCCACGGAGACGCCGGGTTTAACCTCAGAGGGTACCAGTGAGTTGGCGAGCTAGAAGAGGAAGAATCAGGATTCTGGGAATTAAAACCCCCTAGAGAGGGACTCTAAATACTCCCATGATGCAGAAAATGTCAGTTTCCTCTGACTGACGTCAGTGTTACCTCAGGCAGGATGTAGACTCGCTCGTAGCGCCGCCTGAAGGGCAGGTTGAGCACGGAGCAGCGCCTGTAAGGCATGGGAGGGGGCTGCAGCTCCAGCATCAGGTCCGAACGGTGGGACTGCGTTAGAGGAGGCTGGGTGTACTGCTCCGGACACACCACATGTAGGGGCTGCAGGACAGACATGCGTTCGGACAGCTCACTTTCCCACATTTTGTCTTGTTGTAAACACAAATGTCAGCGTATTTAAATGAGATTTCATGTAACAGATCAACACAAAGGAGTGATTAATTGTGAAGTGGAAGGAAACTGAGACAAGAATATCATAAATCTGTTCGTGGTCCCACATCATTTTTAAGAGCTGTGGTATACTAACATACGTTGTCAGTCATAATCACCAAAATAACATTAAAAAAGGCTTGAATCTGTCATGAATCTGTAAAATATACTCACTATTTGAAATGAGTAACAAAAACCCTTCTTTAGGATATTCAAATTGTTTTGAGATGTGTTTGTTTTTAAATCTATAGGAGACTCTATATCTTCTTGGGTGCCCATCTGATGTGGTGTACCTCAAGGATCCATCTTCGGTCCCATCTCGTTTTTCATTGTACGTCCTGCCTTTGGGATCAGGAAGTACAATATTTCCTTTCCTTGTTATCCAGATGACATCCAAATTTATTAAGTTGGATGCCTCAGACTCACTGCAGCCTCAGTCGTATTGCCATTAAGATGAAAAAACACTGCTTGATACAAAACTCCCTCAGACTAAATTAAAATAAAAGAGAAATCTTAGTATTGGGAAATTGCGCCACTTTTATGATGCAACTTATTTCTTTGATCTTCTTCCTTGTATAGTTTCTCCCATGTCAGAACTCAGAGTGTTTTAGGACAAGTCTAAGCAAGTAAAACCAGTTTTAACCAGTTTTTATGCAATGTGTCAAATTGCTGAAACATTTGTTGTTGTTTTTTTTTTTGTTTTTTTACTTGCATTCATCATCTCTAGATTAGACGACTGCAAATCTATCATTAGAAGGAATCAGAAAACATCAACATCTGACGCCAGTTTTTCAGATCTGCATTGACTATTTTGTCCGGTTGCTTTTAGAAATGTTCACAGCTTTTTATACATTTTGTTCCATTCCAGAGTTACGCACTATGTTGTGTTAAACTTTCACATAAAACCTCAGTAAAAGTAACGTTTTTGTTTGAAAATGGTTTAAATGCAGAAAAGTTGAAGACGTATGAATACTTTTACATGACCAGCTGACAAACTAAGCCAAGTATTATCAAAGACTGGACTAAAGAGGGTCAAACAAAGCCTGTAGTGGAAGCTAGCAGCAGCTGATAACCTGGTTGAACAATAATAAATAAATAATCATGACTTGTATCTGAACCTAACAGAACTGCTTTCTAACCCATCCTGTCCTCGTTTCTTCTCAATGAAACACCTGCCAACTTCGGAATATTCTGTTTTTCCACATTTACCCACAATTATTTTTCACCATTTTACTAATGCAGAAATTCACGCAAAATCAACAGACCCCCCCCCATTGTTTCGCATTAAAGTTTAATTACTAGTTAATTGAAAATTTTCTACAAAAATGCTTCAGGTTTCAGTGACTACTAACTCTCACCTGCAGTTGGCAGTATTTCTTACTTCTACAACACCACTGCCCCAGTCTTATTAGGTTATCAGCAGTCAGTGATCGATGTGGCGAGTAATGAAAACCTGACTATTTAAGTTCTTTAAATAACACAAATTACTGCTTGCTTTTTTTCCATCATTGTTTTCTGCCTGTATGGATATTTTTGAAGGAGTTTAATATATAAAAATATATTTATATTTTTCAAATAGTAATATATGTTTGCAAAATTCCTTGCAAATATTTCTAAAGTAGCATCACAAAATCAGTCATTTTGATGGCAAAAAAAGACAAAAAAAAATATTACGAAATCCTATGGCCTGGTAATCAAAAGTTACGGTTTCTCCTACAGTTTCCCACATTTTAATATTCTAGAAAGCACATAAATTTTAAGAATGATGTGATGATGTGAGCTGAATACCTGCACTTCCTTCAGGAGCTTTGAAACCTGATGGAAGTTGAGCCTAGTGTCAATGGGACAGTAAACACATTTCATGGCTAATGGCTGGTACGGAGCCAGGGCATCCAGGTAGGAGAAATCTGGCTCTGAAAGGAAGAGAAAATTAAATAAAATCAGCTTCAAGATCAAGTTGAAAAAAACTTCTTTTTTTCCCCCTTTTTCCTCAGCGTCTGTGTGGTAGTTACCTGTAAAGATGACAGTGTTGAGGCTGGATTTGCCCCACAGCTCCATGAAATGAACCACATCGCCAAAGCGCAGTGAGGGGTGACCGGTGAAAACCACGCAGGGCTGGCGGAACTCGCTGCTGAAGTCGCCGTGAATGCTGGGATAGTGCTTCAGCTTGTTGGTCTGGATCAGCTGGAACACAGAAACCAAGGTCACCACATCCATTTCAACAGCTTCCTCTTTGTGAAGCTGCTGGTCTGGTAGAAAAAGTCTTTCAAGATCAAAATGTTGCCCATATTAAACATTATAAAAATGTTGTTTCTATTTAGTTAAGTTTGACTGAATTTTACATTCTAGGTAATAAATCCAGGGATTCTGCAGGTTCGCCAACTCAAATTTCAGACTTTTTAAGGTTTATTATGAATGGAATTTAAGACATCTACCAACACAGACACGTATGAATGTGGCCCAGACAACTGCCGATAAATTTCCACTTACTCATGAAAGATGCCAAAAAAGCTAGTAAGCTTGCTAGCAAGAGTTCATTAGCAGCTAGTTAGCGGGAGCTTCAACTATCTAGAAGCACAAAACGCAATAAAGATGTCTGAGTGGGACTCAAACTTTTGCCTGACCAAAAAGTCGCATGAAAACAAAAAAAAAACTAAAATGAAAAATAGAATATATGACATTTAATAGTCTTTCCATGACCAAATGTAATGGAAATGCCTTAGCTAACTAGCTAGATAGCAGTTAGTTAGCAGCAACTAAACCTTACAAGGGGTTTATTAGCAGCTAATCCTTCCATGACAAAATTTAAGACCTGTGATTAATATACCACCCTGACTCCTAAAATAATCACCTTAATCAATTTTTGCCCAAAGTGATATTTTTTCACCTAAAACATCAAAAAATGATGTTATTTTATGATGTTATTACCTTATTTTAAGAAGGTAACAATATTAAAAGGCCAAATTACTTTTTAAGATGAATTTAAGACATTTTAAGGCCTTCATTTTAGATACATATAAAGAAATGTGAAGACTTTTTAAGGATGTGCAGATGCCTTGTCAATCTAATGGATTGAAATCAGTCGCCTGATGTGAATGCTGCTCAAGCTCTGCACTGGTGGAAACTCAAGACAACATTGCTGGATCTTAAAAGTGTCACCTCAATTTAAACTTTTTGATCTAGAAAGCTGTTTTCCAGCTGTAATATTCCAGCATGTGAGGTCATACTGACAGAATCGTTTTGTCAGAAACTGCAGCATCATTGTTGATGCAGCAGGTGGAAATTACCTCTGCGTGTGGGAAAGGAGGCTCAGGAAGATACACCTTAGTTTGCTTATTATGACAAAGCCTGAATCAGAACAGAAAAGACAGAAATTAGAAGTGGAATAAGAATGATGAAGAAGTAATGAAGAAAACATGAAGAGGTCTTAAGGAAGAGCTGCTCACCACTCAGCAAAGATCTGTGAGAACTCCAGGGAGCTGTTGGCTACGGGAGAGATGAAGTAGAAGGGCGTGGTTCCCAGGTTGGCACTATCGATGAATTGGTATAGACACTCCAGCAGGTCGTATATCACTCCAGAGGAGTAGCAGGGAACCAGCACGTTGCCTCCCGCCCGGATCGTCATGGCTGCGGGGCCAAACCCAACAACAAGCTTCAGTCAGTGACTTAGATCGAAAAAAATAAAAAAAGTTAGGTGAATTGTTTCTTCTGGACATTTTTAAGCTACCCAGATTGCTGCAGAATTCTCCCAGCATGCCGTCTGGGTTGGCGGTGGGCATCTGCGTGAGGCCCGTCAGAATCAGAACATCGCTGTTCTTCAGGG
Organism: Poecilia formosa; assembly: GCF_000485575.1. NCBI lineage: Eukaryota > Metazoa > Chordata > Actinopteri > Cyprinodontiformes > Poeciliidae > Poecilia > Poecilia formosa. The sequence goes on from NW_006800172.1 coordinate 962,207, forward strand.
AGCTCTGGTCCATCGGCTGGGAGGAGAAACAGGAAGCACACTTTACCAGAGCGCTCTGTGACTGTGTGGCTTAGTCTTTGTGGGAACATGAGATCGGCGGCGTTTGCCTCTTCCCTCGCTTTAAACTACACTAAACTCCCTTCAGTTTTGGTTTAAATTCACCAACACATTAAACAGAGTCTTCTTTTTACACCCTGGTTTTGTTTCAGGGTATCTGCAGGTTTTGGCAAGAAAAATTTAAGGCTTCTTAAAACCTTTTTGTTAATGCCACATTGAATGAAATTTAAGTCAGAAAAGAACTATAAATACAGGGAATGGTTGGGAGATTCTACTGCATTACAATCAGGCATAGCAAAAATAGACATTTCCTGACTCTGTTTGTGGCTCTTGGCAGCAGCTTTGTGTTTCTTATAGAGGAACAAACACAAAGCCGCTAAAAGAGTAAGACACCGTCTATGGCTCTGTTTGCACAGAATGCACCTAGCATCGTATGGGTTGACATCAGCAGGAGGAGGAATTTACCTGCGGGTGTGTGGTGAGGAGGGAAGAACCCGACACGTAGGACACCTTCTCGTGATGCGACTGGATGACCCAGTTGGAGCTGCCCAGCGAGTAGCCGGAGCTCAAGGGGGAGACCTGCACGGCTCCAAACAACTCCTGAACAACAGAGTCAGGGTAGCAAACAAACATGAGAAAAACAACAACTGTGGCCTGGAAATACCGTGTTAAAACATCTTACAACAGTAACAAGATTCAAATGGATTGTAATGTTTAGATTTATCTATTGTGGTGTTTTAGAATAGAGAAAAAATAACTGTGTTTAGTATCTTAATTTTCTGCAAACTTTGGTATCAGTCAGTCTAATTATCAGTGTTGTCTAAAGTTTAGCTGCATTGATTTATTTTTTGTCAGTATTTCTGAAATATGTTACAAAGTATCAGAAGTAGGGATGCACCCATTCACTTACTCACTTCCGATACCGATATCTGAGGTTTGGTATCGGCTGATCTGATACAGAAGAACTGTGCTTAAAACTTTTTTTTATTTTATTTTTTAAACACAGACATAAATGTACTGAATTACAAATTTATTTGACAAGTCTGCACCAGTACAGCTCACTTAAATACACTAAAATATTCACAAGCTTGGTCAAACATGTAAAAACAACTTTAATCTGTTCAGTCAGTGCAATTAGGAGAATAGTTGTTCCTACCACTTTCTGGGAATAGCCGACGAGCTGCACTTTGCTGAGCGCCGAGTTGACCTCCTGCATGCTGTAGCACCGTTTCCACGTCCACACGTCCACCGCGTCCTTCAGTGGCCCAGGAAGCATCCTGATGCAGAAGAGCGTCATTTATTTACATCAACTGGTGGTCTAATAAAAAGGTTTCACAACCCTGAAGTGGATTTTATTTTTAGTTGAAAAACAAAAACTAAGAAAGGAAGACCTGGAGCTAGAAAGTCATTTTCAAGCAGAACGCTCTGCGCAAGACTCCACTGCTGAAAAAAAATCATGATGAAGCTCATTTCAAGTTAAAATACTAACAGAGCATGGTTAAAAAAAGCTAAAAACAATGAAGTTTGGAGTTGGGAGCACCATGATATTTTTTAAAATATGTTTCAGCAGACCTCATATCTGAGGGAAGGACAAAAGAAAAACTGTACCAATATTTTTTTTTAATTATTTTTCAAAATTAGCAAATAAATAACCAAGGAAAGTGAACTGGTGTCAAAGAAATAAAGTAAAACTCCAAGTTAGTGATGGAATCCAACAAACCAAAGATTACAGAGCACAGAAGAGGCTACAAGAAATTGAATATGTTTCTTGTTTTTTTTTTAAGTCTTTGTGTGTATTTATTATTTGAGTCGCTGGGAGATTACTTCTGCTCAACAAAAACAGGCCACGGAAAATTGGGAAAAGCCTCGAGAAGCATAGAAAAATCAATTCTACAAAACTAGTTCCCTTTAAACTTTTTCCACATCTTTTGTGTTTAATTTCCCAACCTCTGAATTTCCTTGTTCTTCCAGCAGGTGGCAGACTGAGCTTTGGGAACCCTCTCCATGAAGTTCACCAGTTCCTCCATCAGCAACCTGCAGGGAAACGAGGGTTCTTACTTGTTAATAACTTCATCGGTATATTAAAATTATTTTACATGTAAGACGAAGGAGCAAGTGAGATTTTTAACTAAAATCTAAAGCAACAAGCTACAAAAAAAAACAAACATTCTCTTTATTTCTTGAATTGTTCTCTTTTGTCATTAACAAATGAAGTAAAAAACAGCAAATGATGTTCCATCCATTTTAGTGCCCTCCGTACTCACCTTCCTATCTGCAGGGTGGGCTCTGTGGCGTACACCGTCCCTGTGAATCCGGTGTGTTCGGTGATGTAGGGCAAGGCCATCATACAGTGGTAGTTGGAGATGAGGATGACGTCGATGGTGGAGAGATCCAGCAGTTCTCTCTGTGGGAGAGAAATCAAAAAGAATTAGACCAAGATGAAGAGCAGAGTTTGCCTTTTGGTTGTTTACAGTGATGTATAGAATACAGATGATGCAACAGTGAACAGTACATATTGCCTAGGTTAAGCCATACCCATGTTTTCTTCTAATAACAATCATCTCAGTTGGATTATTTACCTCAGGGAGACAGAACTCGGGCTGGGAGTCTACAAACACTCTGCCGGCGCATTCCTTCAGTTCCTGGGAGGATGAAGAGGACTTTTATTTAATCTGTACCTTAGAAACTATTCATGTAAAACTGTTTTTAAGCTGTATTTACAACCTTTCATTGTACATCACACTAATTAAATCCCTCAATCCTATAACTCCTCTTACCTTTTCCAGGTTTAAGCTCCCATCCTTTGAGACCCAGCCAGGCAGCTTGGAGAGTCTCGGACTGATTATACACAAAAATAAAATAAAATTAAATTTAAAAAAATATTTAATCAATACATCCCAGTCATAAACAGTTAAATCACTTTTTTTTTTCCTTTTTTTTTTACCTGTGCACCAGAGGAAGAGGCAGAAAGTTGAGGACAGACGTGGTGTCCAGTCCACAGTCCAGCATTATGGTGGTGGATTTGAATTTGAGAACATTGCAAGGCAGCGTTGGGTGACCGGACAAACAGTACTGCAAAGAGAAAAAGGGAAAAAGGGGACCAGTAGGCTTTCATGTAAAATATAACCGGGTAATGTCAACACAACCCCAGAAAAGATGCAACAAATTGTTGCTTTTAAAGTGTTTTGAACAGAAACAAGCTTCCTTTGTCATTGCAAGGATATGAAATATAAATTATAAGACTATTATCAAACGAACTGCTTCCAGTTTTCACTATATCAAACAGCATGGGAGGATCAGTGTAAGTACAGTCCTTAGCCTTGTTGTTAGCTGCTCGGCTAACCACAGTGAATGGATTAGCTCCTAATGCTACTTTCTAAAGCTCTCAAGACCTCTTCTCAAGCTGCTGTGGCATTATGTATTATTTTAATATTTGTGTTATTTACTCACCAGCTTCATTTTAAGAGAATATAGGACTGAAAAATGCTATATTTTAGCCCTCGTAGCTAACTTGCTAATATTTTGTGTTACATTGTTCAGTCTCCGCTCGTGATGTATGCTCTCTACCGCCCCCTGCAGGAACTGAGTATAATTCCACCAGACGAGCCAGCTCTTTAACAGGATATTATTGATTTTCCTGCCAGAGTAAGCAAGGTGGATAACCGAATCAAATTAAAGATTAATTAAATTAAATTCAGTATTTATCTAAACAATGTCACATGGGTACATGCCCTCTCTCCCATCGTTTTTACTAAGAACTGAAAACGATATTCATAGAAGTGTTATCACAGTAACAGCGGGATGAAGGTTTATGGCGTCTTATAACACAACTTCCCTGACTTTTTTTATTATTTGGGAACTGATACCGAATCTGTAGCAATCAGCCGGTGCGTGACCTGGCTGGAAGTACTCGTGAGCGGCGCAAGACAGCTTTCTCTCCAGGAACGGAGGCAATGCGTTTGCCGGGTGACACAGTCCTATTAGTTTTACGTAAATATGATATACATGGTTGAAGTCAGCGTCCACTAACGACCCTGAAAGGCACATATAAATGGTCAACAGAAACATAGCCCCACCCCGCTAGTCTCGCTGGCTTGTAAATGATGCGGAGCCAGTGTAAAACCTCAACCCTCCCACCCCCATGTAGCTCCCAGTTTTGCTCGCAGCAGCAGACTGTCAAACTCAAACAAGTTTAGCTGCCGCCGAGTGACTCATACAGGTGCGCTGTTGCTAACAAATGCCTGTGACCGCACAATAATGAAGCACAGCTGATGTGGCAACAGCCGGGGACAACCAGATTTCCGGAGCTGCCTCAGGCCTTGTTGTTTGTCGCGTTCTATCCATGATTTTGGTGTCAGCCGCTTAGCGCGCGGGTTAACTCAGTTTTTTTAAACGACAAAGGTCGATGTCTTTTAATGGAGGATTTGTGCAGATAGCGGTGAAGAGAATTTACGACTGGGCAAGGACAGGTAAGCACTACTTTAATACAGCGCGACCTTTGTGTCACGACTGAACAACTTCATTGATGTTGTGACATACGGTTTTGCGAAATAGTTAACAGCTTCTGACAGCGAAGTTACTATGTTACTAACAAAGTCAAGGGACTAATCCATGAACATTGAGACAAAAGGTTAAACATCACTAAAGTCTGCTAGTGATGTTTAAAATCCTCGTTTCCAGAACCAGTCAGTCTTTACTTAAACTGCCTGGTCGCAGTGTCACTATTTTCACAGCGCAGCAGGAGGTGACCGTCAGCATCCCTGTCATTTAATTCGGAACTTTAAAAAAAAAAAAAAATCACTTTAACACTTAATTTTTCTGATGTGGAATGACAGAACAAACATTTTAAATGATTTAAAATGATGGTGTATCAATAAATTATACCCCCGACTTCAACGTTTCTCATGGCTTTTTAACCAGATATTGATTTAAAAGAGTAGCGGCGAAAAGCGAAGGAGGTGGATAAAAACAATTAATAGTATGTTACATCGGAATACCGTCTCTACTGCCTTGAAATGGAGCCGTTAGCCTAACAGTCCTGAGCCTTTGGTCACAGCAACCAGGGCCAGATTTACATGGATGTGAGCCCTGGGCTAGAGCCTGATTTGGTGACCTAAAGACAGAACAATGATTTGACTAATGCAAATGAATGGTTGAATGGTAAATTTAAGTACATCAGTAGTTGGACTTGTACATCAGCGGGTATGAATTGATGCATGGCAGTTTTAATACGTCCACTGGCCATGTTGTTCTTAAAAAACTCTGCTGTTACTCTGCAGCAACTCCTTAAAGATTCTTGAATATGAGTCACGGCAACATTAAAAACAAACTAAAACCAATAAACAATGCTTAGCCTGGCAGGGACCAATTAAAGCCTGGTGGCCCGCCAGGCATATAATACACTGGGGGGAAGCCCTGAATTTTATCCGGTCCAAAACCAGTTTCAATAATTTTCTCCAATTTTAACCACCAAGCTGTTGGCTTGAAGTGAAGTTAAAAGAGTTTATTGGTAGTTTGATTTTTGTCTCGTCTTGCGTGTCGTCTAACCACATCTGTATCGTGGTCTTTTATCAGAACAGTGGAGGCACAAGCTAGGCTTCTTTGCCATGGGGAGCTCCTGCAGTAATCATCTGGGGATCCCTCCTCCAAAGGGCCCCAACCATGTGGGCTGCACAGACTTCATGATGGACCACACTGCACAGGTGAGAGACGGCAACAAAACCCACCCCATGTCCGCACACACAGGGCCAGCTGTGTGTCTGTGCGTTTGAGTGGGCGTTGGATTTAAATAGGCAAAAATGGTTCTCTGGTATTCCTCCAACACAGTCGGTGCCAGTCAAAGGCATATGCAAACTAAGCAGCCATTTCAGAGTGGTCAGACTGTGGAATACTTAGTTGCTTATTAGGTTAAAGTTTAAAAAGAAAACTTTATTTTTCACTTTTCTGCATGATCCAGTCCTCTCAAAAGGACAAAAATAAGCATAAATTAGTACAAATCCATTTAATAAATTAGAATATTATTGTAAAGTTAGTTTATTTCAGGAACTTTATTACAAAGTGAAACATTATTTAGATTAATTACACAGATCTGTTAATTATAATGATTTTCCACTTGGCTAATGAAAACATGACATTTAAAGTTTGAATATTACATCAGACTAATGGAAAAAAAGAAAACATTTTTAATACAGACACATACCCTTTAGTAAAATGTTTAATACCTGCTTAAAAATGGTCAGTTTCTTAAAAGAAACTCTTAATCTGACAAGTCAGCTTAATTTATTGAAAATAACTCTGATAATGGATAACTCAGATGTATAAAGTGAGCATTTTTGAAGATGGATGAAATAAAAGGAATTTTACCGGAGCTGTACTGAATGATGTCAGCTGGAAGGCCCTGGAGGATTTCCACCCAGGGCCCCAAACGTCACCGGACCGGCCCTGCCCTCACATACTTCAGCAAACACACAACTACTTAGTTCTGAGGAGGAAATATTTTAAATAGTTCCAGATCCAGTTGAATTGTTTTTGTTGTCCTGCTGATATAAAATGAGGTGTGTGTGTGTGTGTGTGTGTGTGTTTTAACAGGGCAGCTTCTTCCGGTTGTACTATCCCTGCCAGGAGACGGAGAAAGCCGAGAAGCCTGACTGGGTCCCGAACATGGAGTATTTTTACGGCCTGGCCGACTTCATGAAAATCAACCGAACTTGGAGCGAAAAGATTTTCGAATACCTCTTTGGTGAATATGTGCAGACACACACATCCTCCAGATGTGCATCATGCTTTCTTTTCTTACTGTTAGTTTTTATTTTTTTAATTGTCAGACTTAATTTTACTATCAAAAATGGCCAGATTAAATCCAAATGTTAATCTAATTTTGCTTATTACAAGTAGAAAAACAATACAAACCAGTTTGGCTCCCATGTGGAGAAGTAATTACCTCCCTTTTTAGATTACAGTGCAACTCTTAGTAACAACATCTCTTACAATTTCACAAACCAACGTTCAGATCTCACATCAGTTTTTCAGGTTTCATTAGAAATAGGGGAGCAAATTTCTAATGAAATCTGAAGCATCAGGGTTTCAGAAAGGCCTAGCTTAAGGGTTGAACGTTTGTGGTGAGGAGGCAGCTGATCAGAGGGGAATCTGAAAGCAGAAGTGAGTTAAAATTCACACTTGCCACTTCAGTTTCATTTCAGTTGGGATTAGCTCAGCTATAAACTTTCTTCTACTTTGATCTCTAATTTCAGATGTTTTACCAAGCAGAATTATTGGGACGTTAACAGAGAACCAGGAGGGTTTGTTTCTATTCTGATTCTTAATTCCACACTGTCGTCCGGTTTTAATATTCCAGGCTCCTATAAGATCCCCGCCTACATGGACGCTCCGTTTAAATCCAGTGAGAAGTGTCCCGTGGTTATCTTCTCCCACGGCCTCGGTGCTTTCAGGTACACACTGTGTGTAGGTTTTTTTCCCTTTACGGCTGGAGTTGCTGTTAACTGAACATCTGTCTGTTTTGTTCCAGGACTTTGTATTCAGCTATATGTGTAGAGCTGGCCTCTCAGGGCTTCATCGTGGCGTCAGTGGAACACAGGTAAACTCACCATGCCGAGCATAAAGTTGGCTAATGAATTTAGTCAAAGTGAACTCTACCTGAACTGACCTGACTGCTGATATGGGTCAGTTAAACCAAGGTTTGAAGAAGCCTCAGTTTCACTCAGTTGCTGGGGAAGGTGTTAGATCAACACGAGTTGACGTCGCTGTGCACTGCCAGTCAAGCTGGCTGCTACACTTTTCGCTTTCTTAAGAAAAAAGCTAATTTGGCTGTTTAGAAATATTTCCAGTTGTGAAAAATTCCAGACAAGCGCCACCCATGTGTGAAATCTACAGCTGCCAAACAAGCAGAAAGTCTTGTTAACCGGCTAATGTTAGCTTTACACGCGTGCTAATTCTATTAGCATCTACAGTAAAACCTGCATATGGCGCCCATATCCGGCGGTCGTTAGGTGACAGACGGGGTCCAACTTGGACCATCACCGGCCAACACCCAGACACAGGACAAACAACCTTACACACATACATACACACACACACACACACACACACACATACAAAACTAAAGTTACTTCAACTAATCAACATGTATCAACATGAAAATGATTACTAAATTTAGTACTTCTTTGTTTTTGAATAACTTTTTATATATTAAAGTAAGAAATTCTATGGGTAACATTAGCATTGTAATACTGTAATTAATATATTATTTTAGCAGTGGCTCCTCCAAAGGGAGCCAAAGCCCTGTCTTGATGAAAGTTGATCAATCAAGACATAAATGTAAAACCCAATTAATACATTTACAAAATATCTATAAATAAAAAACATGAAATAGTCACCCCACTGTTGCCAACGTGGCAACTTTGTTACTATATCAGTGACTTTTTTGTGGGAAAAATAAATAAATGGGAATTGGAAGGTCAGACTGTTTTAAGATGGGTGACCGGCCAGAAAACTACAATCGAAGCGTTGCTATAGGACCCTGATCAGAAGCAATTCTACCTCTGATGGGAAAAAGGCATCTGCATGTTCAAAAACCCATAAATGTGGCTAAATTAAAAATAATTCTGCAAAGGCAACTATGGCAAAAATCCTTCACTGATAAAGACTCAAACACAACCATACCTTTTGTACTCACTGAGTTTTCTTGATATATTCAACTGGTTTTAAAAGGAGACAATTCATTTGTCACAGCACACGTTTTTCCATTTTTAACTGACATTTTTTTTGTTGCTACCCTGTAAAACCAAAGCCTATCACCAATCACGAGTGCCTGATGACACGGAGCCCAGAAATACAAACCTAGATTTTGTCATTTTGAAGAAATTCTGTCTGACCATCAGCCAAATGCAGCAGAGAGGGCCGGCCCTCCTCTGCTGTTTGTCCGTGGAGTCGGAGTGGAAAGGGTGCGCAGACAATGGTACGGACCAGCTCATCACATTTTCTTTTCAGTATAGAGACAAGGGGACCGTATGGAGGAGAGCATAATGGCCTCGGCTGCTCTGTGAGGGAGCCGGGCCGGCCGCGGCCGGGTTGAAGGCAGGAGCCGCGTAGCCAACACGTGGGCCTGTCGTCAGCGGACTCGCTTTGTCACAAATCTGCGGCGCGGCTCGGGTGATTCAGCCAGCAGCCGCCTCGCTCCGCCTCCAATTGCGACAGAAACCCTCAAGACGGAGGAGAGAATGACGCTCACGAACGAGCCTGAACACGAGGGCCAAGCCTTGCGTAGATATGTGCAGATGTCAAGACAGATTTGCTTTTTAATTCACCTCAAAACAGGATGTTTCAGTAGACGGACCTGAAACCAAAACTGTTTTTCTAGTCCCATAAAGGAAGTTTATATATCTGCTTCTTAAGAAGCAGATAAACTTCTGATTATTCAGCACAATTATAGGATTGTGCTGAATGTCACCATTTCATAAAACCCTCTTTTCTCAGACTTGTTAGAATTAAATATAGTTACTGTTTGCCATACTAAGAAATTTAACACAAACAATAAAACCAAACATTTAATTAATCCCAGAGGGAAATTAAATGGAACTCGTATCATCCAAGTGTTTTTTCAAAGAGTTGTTGTTGATGCTGATGGCTGTTAGGAAGAAGCGTCTCCTGTAGCAGTCTGTGTTACAGCAGTTCATATTGAAACCTCTGATGTTGCTGTTTAACAGCGAGGTCCGTTTTTTCAGAAACACCCTCAACGGTCTCATTTTCTGCTTCTTTTTTTTCCTCCCCCCTCAATGTCTGTTTTGCGTTTTCCCCTCCGGGCAGAGACGAGTCGGCCTCGGCTACCTTTTACTTCCACGAGAAGACGGAACCCGGGCTGACACAGGAGAGCCGGCCCATGTCGCCATCGGCATCGGATCGAGACGGCCTGCTGAGGGAGTGGATGTACTACAGAGCTCTGAAGCACGGCGAGAGCGAGTTCCCCCTGAGGAACAAGCAGGTCAGTTGAGATCTGCCAAGTCATGCAGAGAGGGCTGGCCACTCATGGATTTCATCACTTCTCAATTTTCGACACAGAAGGCAGGCTTTACAGTGAAATAACCACATCCTTTCTCTATCTCTCTCTCTCTTTTCTTTTCTAGGTAACCGGCCCACCCAACATAAATGTGCATTTCCAGAAGTATTCATTTCCTTTGAATTTTAGCTCTGTTTAAATTAGGGTTTCTACAGGTTTCACAAACTCAAATTTAAGACTTTTTAAGACCATCATCAACAATAACATTGGAATTTAAGACCTATTTCTGCACGGAAATGTATGAAAGTCATCCAACCAACTGGTGAAAAATTTGCATAATTTATCCACCATGGACCCCCCCACCCCAAAAAAAAAAAAAGCTAGTTAGTTAGCTAGTGGAAGCATGTTAGCAGTTAGTTAGCAGTAGCCTTGACTGCATCAAGTCAAAGAATCAATAAAGATGTATGAGTGTGACTCAAATCTTGGCCTGACAGAAACGTCGCACGAGAAAAAATAAATAAATAAATACAGGACATAAAAGGAAATAAATTATATAATCCTGGTGATATGGTCTTCAAGTTTTATCACAATATTTTGCGTTACTATTGTAATAACGATAAAATGACTATGAACTATTTGTTATGTCTGACTTGATGTAATAAAGTCTGTATGTATGACTGTGCGTCAGTCATTTGTTGGGAAATTATAGCCCAACAAAAACAAATATAGCTTGAAAAACATTCCCGTTTGTCATGTGCCTCTTTAGGACACCAGTCACATGAAGAAGTGTGATTTGTGTCACTAAGCTGAACACGGCAACTGTATTTTCAAATTCATTGGTCAAACAGTGGAGGAAATAAAACAATCAGCTGTGACAATAAGGGCATGTTTGATCGATTTTAAGCATTAATTGGAATTTATAGCAACAAGAATAAATCAGAATTCTTAAGATAAACGAAACAATAAATGCCCACCCCTGCCTGTGATTGACATCTTAAAGGCCAACATACTTTTAAAAAAATAATTTCAGACATTTTAAGGCCTTAATTTTAGACTTTTTAAGGACATCCTGTAAAAGACAAAAGGGTAAAAACTTGAGTTTCTGGGAGAAAAACAAATTTGGCAGAAATAGTGGTTCTACCAACTAGAATCGGAGTGTTTAAATACAAATGAACACTTTAAGGATTTTTATTGCCTGAGAATTCTGAAAACCATGTAGCATTTTGCTCTCACTTCACACTTTAACACTATTTAAGATGGGAAACACAGAGAGAGGTGTGCGGTTATAATGCAACAAAGTAGGAGCATGAAGCTCTATGATACTTATTTAATTTGATCCGATCCCATTTTGTTCCCGTTTCCAGGTGAAGCAACGAGCCGACGAATGCATCCTGGCTCTGGATAAACTCACCCAGATGAACTCTGGAGTAGCGGTGCAGAACGTCCTGCAGACGCCGTTCGACTACACAACGCTGGAGGTAATGCTAATGTAGCTATGGCAACAGAAAGAGATGCGTATATTCTAGCAGATGAAATATTGGATCTTGCTGTATCTTTTGCAGCTGCATGTTAAAGCAACTTCATTTAAAGGGGCATCCTAGCTAGCTGCTGCTCTGATAATAGTGTTAGCTTAGAAAGTTAGCAAAGTTGGTAATTTTGTGGGATATCTTCCAAAATAAGCCACCTTCTGGTGTCAGATCTACAATAAAGGCAGCAGCTATAACATTATTACTCACATGAATTCATATGTAATGGAAAAAATAAATTTTAAATGACTTCCTCTCGTCTCTGTGGCACCAGAATTCCATGGACCTGTGCAGGACAGCAGTGATTGGACATTCCTTTGGCGGCGCAACCGTTATTGAATCCCTGTGCAAGGAGGTTAAGTTCAAGTATGTTCTCTCTTTACGACACACCCATTCCAGAAAGTCACACAATATTTTACATTACCGTACTCTTTAGAAGCAGCAGCATCTCTTCATTTTTTCATCTTACATACCTTCTGCAGCAGGTTCATTGAAGCTGGGAAAGATGCTAGAGGCTGCAAAAGGTTGGAGACTGGGGTGATGGTTCACTTTACAGCAAGACGACAATCCTAAACATGCAGAGCATAATGTTAGATTAAAGCATGTCCATGTGTTATTGGTCTGGTTAAAGTCTGAACCTAAATCCAGTTGGGAATATTCGGTAAAATTTGAAAAACTGTTGACAATTTTGTTTAATCTGATTGAGCTGCAACTATTATGCAAAAGAATGGGCAAAAATGTCAGTTTCTAGTTACGGAAAGCTGGTTTTATAATGTATTGACTCACTGGGGATGCACAGCAAATTTTCCTGATTTGTTGAATACTGCATACACTTTTTGTCTTGTGCACTTCTGCTGTGTTGGTTCATCAGAAAGTCCAATAAAAACACTGAAGTTTGTGGTTAAAATATTGCCGCAAGCTTTAAAACTCTGCCTTCCAATCAGGTGTGGCGTAGCTCTGGACGCCTGGATGGTCCCTTTAGATGACGAGATCTTTCCTCGGGTCAAGCAGCCCATTTTCTTCATCAACTCCGAGAAGTTCCAGTGGGCGGGAAACATCAGCCGCATGAAGAAGTTGGACTGTACTGTCATAGACAGGAAAATGATCACCATCAGGTACTGGGAGGACCCACAGTAGTCGTAGTGATATAATAAACCGGTTGTTAATGCTCTCATATTCCAACAGAGGCACGGTTCACCAGAGCTTTCCAGACTTCACCTTCCTGACCGGGAACTGGATCGGGAAGCTGATGAAGCTGAAAGGGGAGATCGACCCGGAGCTAGCCATAGACCTCTCCAATAAAGCAACTCTGGCCTTTCTGCAACGCCATCTTCGTAAGAAAACCCCCACCTGGTCCAGCTAAAAGCCTCAGTTCAATGTCTCCAGAACATCAGCGGGTCAAATTTAAGACTTTTTATTTCCACCTTCAATGAAGTTTAAGACAGAAAAAACTGTAGATATAGGAGGTGGTGGGGAATTGTGCAGCAGTAACTCAAATTTCTGGGATCTGATTGTGGCTCTTGATACCAGCTTCATGCTTCTTGTACTGCATATTGTCACCTTCTTAATATAATGGCCCAAGTCATTTTGTGCCAAGTGACATAGGCCAAAAGAAAAAACTAAAACTTATGCTATTACAGTAGTTCAGGAAGGTAACGATATGGGTCTTTACAATCTTCACCCTGTAGTCAATTTCTTCTTAGTCGCCTTGCCTCGTATGGGTTGGCAACAGAGACGAGCCAGCTGGTAAATTTAAACTTATCCATGAGACTTGATACAAGCTAGCTAGCAAAAGCTTTTTTTTCTTTTAAAATTTGTTTCAATAAATAACACAACTCTTTGCCAAGTGAAGCATAAATTAAAACATGACAAACCTTTGCTTAACTGAAAGTCCTACAAAAAAAAAAAGTCCTACAAAAGAAAAAAAAAAGGAAAACAAACACCAAGACATTTTTTTTTAGCAATAAATTCATGTTTTCTGCTATCTGGAAAGTTGGTTTCAAAAACCACCCAAATGTTTAGTCACAATCACAGGCAATGTGCCTCATCAAGCAACCCAAGTGGAGCCCCGGCACATTTGGTCAGCTGGTTTTACCACTGTATGTGCTGTACAATGGCTGCTGGAAAATACAAGTGTTCTGCTGTTGACTTACCATCCAGAAATCACTTGCAGTAATCTTGTTTGCGCAGGAGGCTTCACTACTTCTGCGTCTGGATACGATTCAGGGTTAAAGATGGACGGTTGTAAAGTTGTGCATCTGTTAAGCAGCCATTTTCACATGGAAGTGTAAACGTTGAGTCGGGGGTGTGGCCAGCAGCAAATTATTTGGATGTAACAAGAACCCCTAAAACACCTTGATTACTCTAAGTTGAACTGATCAGACTGAAATCTCATCATCTAAGAATGATTTGGGGCAAAACCTGTTTGAGGAAGCATAATAGTTTTTTATTTTCATGAATTTGAGACATTCATGAGGCCGACTTAACTTTACTCATCTGGATGTTTTTCATATTTTGTAGATCTGGAGAAGGATTTCAATCAGTGGGACCCTTTGATTGACGGACACGACAAAAACCTCATCCCAGGAACCAACGTAATTCTGCTCCAGTCTTCTATGTGAACACCCTGATGGGTGTCTCGTGTTCCAGAATCTCTCCCAGCTAAAGCCGGTTCCTCTGAATGAGGAGAATGCGTCGGAGAGAAAAGCCAGTCTACCTCATAAGCAGGCAGGACAAATCACCAAGTGTACCGCTGATTGTATCAAGAGGCCTTGATGTACAAAGGACTTCCTTTTACTGTTGGTGAAATCTTTTTTTAGCTTCCAGGTTCATATTTGTTCAGTAAAAACCAAGTATTTTAAGCAATTTGTTTGGATCTCGACTTAGATTTTTGTCCTAAGCAAACTGGTTTTAATTAGTAGTTCAGCCAAATAAAAAGGCCTAATTTTTTTAACACTAACGCCTACAGTAAGATCCTATGTGCTGCAGCTCAGTACGATTCCTCATGGGTGAATAGCACGTACAATGTTTAATCGCATACTGTCTATAATCTACGTGTTTTAAATAAACTTGTATCAAATAATCAGTGTTGTGTTTTTTTTCTTTGGTTTTAGGGAAGTAAGGATGGAAAATCACTCATTAATACTGACCTGGAATATTTATTGGGTCAACACACAAAAATAAAAATGGTTTCAAAGCATGCATGTGTTCACAACAAATAAAGAAATTGTTTCCACTCCACAAACCAACAGCTACTTAAGTAGTTTAGATGTGTAACAAAATAATTAGAATCAAGAAAAAAATACTGAAACTTTTACAAATAATTCACCTGCAACAACAGTGCTCCGATTAGAATCACAAAAAACACGAACAAATTCCTACAGATAAACTTTTTTTCCCCCTCAGAACAATGAAAAACAGGAGATCCTGCTGAGTCAAATATGTATATATATGTATATAAAAAGAAATCAAGACAAGCTAACTGATCTGTACCCATTTGATTCAGAGCAGAACTAAGTAGCTGATTAACTTCAAATCTGAGACCACAAAGTAAACCAAAAAAGGGAAGGCTGTTATTCCTCCGGTTGCTGCTCGGGAAGATAATCAGCAGCTCCGTCCTTCACGATCAGACAGAGGTGAGTTATCTTTGACAGCTGGGCCTCTAGAAGAAAGCAAAACATGGTGATTGTGAACTGATAAGGAGATTCTCCCAACAAAATGAAATGAAATCGCAGGTACATTTAGGACTTTAAGGACCTGTAGTTGTGCCGAGTGAAGTTCTTGAACTGTACAACAGCTTTTATTATTGTGCATTCTTTTCGAATCGTAAGGAAAGATTTGCCAACTACTCATTAATTGTATGAATTAAAACATTTTAGATTTCTATTCCTCTACTACTGGTAAATGGTTTGCCATGTAGAAATATGATCCATTGAAAACAGTGAATGATGTAGTTTGACATTAGACCAAATATAACAAACACAAATATAACAAACTCTGGTATTAGTACAAATTTATGTATTTTCCACTTATGAAGTAGTTTTTAATTCCATAAGCTTTTTTAAATAATTAAATACTGTTGTTGCCAGTGGTGGTTAGAGAAACATCATCACTACTTCAACATATTTTTAAACAAAAAGTAAGAAGTAGCCATCTAAGAAATGACTCAAGAGTAAAGTATTGGGTAAAAGTATTGAATAACCGTCCTAGTGAAGTGACATATGCAGGACATGACAGGGCCATTACACAGAAAAACAAATGAGTAAATTTCTGCCAAAAAAAAAAAAAGTTCTAAAATAAAAAGATTTGAGTGTGAAAAGTAAAAAATTTGCTACACAAAAACTCAAATATTTTCAACTTTTGAATATCAGAAATTTCCATTTTTTCTAGAAAATTTCTGAGATTAAGCTCTAAATTTTTCAGCGGAAATTTGATTTCTTTTTCTTTTTTTATCTACAAAAGCCCTCATATGCAGTCATACATTAGTCAAGTTGTCCTTGTGGAAAAACAAAAAATCTGGTGAATTTTCCTTTCCACAGACATGAATAACTGTCGGGGAACTCTGCTTACCGAAACTGTCCTCAGCAGACAGAGATTCCTCTGTGAGCTCACTGTCATCAAACTCCTAGAACAAGAAGAAAAAAAAAGTCCAGTTGTGAAAATAAAAACACCAACAGACAGCTCTTGTTAATTTGTAGAAACAGCCAAGTGTTTGAACATAATTATCTCATCTAACTGTAATTTCCAGCTGAATCTGTTCCGGTAGAGTCACAGACATTTATTTCTATTACATTTAGCTACACTAGCCTTCAGCTGGCTGATACAGCAGGAACTCTGTAAAAAGCAAACTCCTTAACAGTTCTATGAAACTTAAAGACACTGTCAGTAAAACAGAGATTTGAGCGTTTCTGTCATCTTTTCTCAGTTCACCTCGCTCAGCAGTGGAGCCGTTTCCTCAGACTTGCAGTCCGTTTCCGTATCAGGATCTTGCTCCGAGTCTGACGGAAAGCGTTGTTTATTTATTAAACTGAAGAGATACTCTATAATAAAGTGTGAGCTTCAAACTTTTGTTAAAGAAGTTTGATTGAGGTGTCTGATACCTTGAGAGACGTCTGCCAAACAGCTGTCGCTGACCGAACACGTCAACTCTTCATCCATGTTCCTCTGAAATGGTGTCACGAACGGGATTTACTCAGATGAAAGAACACATAGCATAATTAAGAGGGAAAAAACCCTGATATACATTACCACATCTCTGTAGGTCTGTAACTCCCCATCAGCTGGCAAAACAGAACAGCGAAAAGTAGAGAAATGGATGAGGAAAGGTGTCAAAAATGTGCTCAACGTTCACGTTTAAGACGTAAAGAAGAAAAGCAGGAAGTTCATTACCGTTAACAGGAACGGTCTCATCTTCTGGTGGAGAGTTGTCCTGAAAGACAGGGTCATGTGAGCTGCTTATGGGATCACAACTCAGATGAAGCAACGGACTGAAAATCTAACCGATACCTTGTCAGGGCTGGGAGTGCACGGCACCTCAACGTGCTGGGGAAAATCTGCTACTGCCACCATGATGCCTGACACACTTTCTGTGCAGAAAGAAGGAATGGAGGGAAGCAAATCGCTTTCCAAACTTATCCTCAAATCAAACTGCTTCCATTTCCAGGCTGCTTAGCAAAACCGGTCATTAACGAAAGTGCCGGCGACGACACAGCCAAATTTGCAGCACCGTAGTTCCGCAACACTGCGCCATCTGAAAAATTCCAACGGTTTCTGAAAGGGGAGATGTTGCGCATTCCAGCCCATATCGGGTTATTACGGTAATTTCGACCCCGCAGCAGCAGGGAGTGAAATTACGGAAAATTACGAAAGTAACTGCTAGATATTCTTATGGATAAATGGGCAAATATATATTTACTCACAGGACATTTAAAGAAAAATTAAATGTGCAATTAAAATAAGCAAAAATATCCAGGCAGAGATTTGAAACTTCAGATTCAATGGGGTTGCAATGTGGCCAAAGTTGATTTATATTTGAGAGAAATTATCACTCAAGTGTTCCCAATAGAAATTAGAATGTATTTGTATGTCTGCAGCACAAATTTTCTTCCATTAGTAAATTTCAGTGCATAAAGAAAATGTCAACGAAAATGTTAACTCGCCAATATAGCTGCTTCTTTTAAGAAATGTTGATTAATCTGATGTTGCTTAGGTGGATCTGAATTATTACTCACCCGCTGAGACTTCGTGGACCTATTGTTTCAAAACAAGAACAAAAAAAAAACAAAAAAAAGAAAAAGAAAGGCAGAAAATCAAACAATAATTCAATATCTTAAATATGAACAATCAAAAATGGTGCCTTCAAAAGTGTTCATTTTTGTTGAATATTTCCACATTTTGCCACATTGAAGTTATCAATAGGTTCTAGACTAATGCAAAGTGTGTTATTGTGAAATAGGAAGAATGAGGCCAACAGATGAAGCAGATTTTTATCTATCAAAAAAAACAAACATTTTTTACTTTTTCTGCTACATTCCACAGATCTCTCACTAAACTCCTCTGATAAACATTGAAGTTTGCAGCTGAAATGCAGCAAAACTGTTCAAGAATGTTTTTGAAAGGCGTCTTCTGTAAATAGTTCATTTTGCGCAGCAGCAGAATGTTTCACCTCATCCGACTCTTCGGCTGGCTCAGTTCTGTCACAAACATGATCTACATCTCCTTCAGAAACCTTTCAAAAACAAAAAACAAGTTAATTACAACACTTAACACTGATTAGTCAGCACTGAACTGAAAAGTTAAAATTCTCTTTTCACACATGATGTTGACACTCACAGAGATAGAAAGTGTCATTTCCTCTGCTATCACATGGCTCTGGCAATCTGCTGCACTTATCTTTTCATCAGAGGTTTGCTCTGAATCTGCAAACCAAAGAAAAACTTGTAGCAAAATTATAATCCAAGCAGCACAACAGATGCTGTAGGAAACACGTTTTTTTTTGTTTGTTTGTTTTTCTTTTCCAACTGATGAAGAGTTCACCTGCTGGATGGGTTTCTTCCAAAGAGCAGGCAAAGTCATGAGCATCCTCACCCTGAAACAGCAACAATATTCAACTTTCAGGGATTTAGAGATGTTCAAACATTTATAACATCTGGAGGATGTTTTGTTAGTCTGAGGTATTTCTAAAACTCTGTATGGAAATGTACAGCTCTGGGTGAAAACCTTGAGTTTGGGTTTTCTTAAACAATATTCACACTCTTCTCCAGGTTTAGTTTGGATTTTGTTGTCGATGTTGCCGAGGATCAGTGACATGGAGAGCAGATTTGTTCTGCCAATTAGAATTAAATTACATACTTTTTATAATCCAGAATGGGACAAAACATAATTTGACTCAAACATGATAAAGAGATTCTTCCATGTGTACAAAAATATACTTTTTCTTATTTTTGTGCCAAGATTAAGATTTGAGAATACTTCAACATCTTTAGAGTTGATTCAAAATGAACTGTAGGTGATGAAAATAATGTCCTCCACATCTTCCTGATTGCATTAAGGCGTGTGATCCAACCTGAAAATGGCAAACATGCCAAGCGAGTGAAGAAAGACGTCTGCGTTTACCGTTTCTGTGGGGGGAAACGTGTAGCTCTGTTCTTTGCTTGTGGTTGTGGTAAATTGTTGCAGCAGGACTGCCGAGACAGAATGATATATACACATTTGGCTGCGTCAGTCACCAGTGTGTAACTCCTGACTCAAATAGCTTCACAGATGGTCTGATGTGGCGTTAGCAAACCTGGCTGTGCGTCCACATGCTCAGTGGAAGCAGCCTCTTCGCTCGCGGAGTCATTCTGAAACATTTTCGGAGGCTGAGATGAAGATTTGACTCAGATTGCAGCCTTGTAGGTTTGTTACAATGTAATTTACAGTTACTGTAAGAGGTTTAGAAACGCTTCACAGAAATATCTTGTTTT
The DNA here is from genome assembly GCF_000485575.1 of Poecilia formosa. NCBI lineage: Eukaryota > Metazoa > Chordata > Actinopteri > Cyprinodontiformes > Poeciliidae > Poecilia > Poecilia formosa. The sequence continues at coordinate 981,766 of NW_006800172.1, forward strand.
TCCAAATAATTTAGTCAAACTGCAACGTTTCCAGAGTGGAAGTATAGTCAAAATAAAGTAAATGTTATTAAATATCAAGAATTAGGTGCACATTTCTTCTACACAATATTAAAACTGTACCTCTAAGGTCAAATATATACATACACTCCCAGGAACGTCTGGTTAAATGTCCCCCACTATTAAAACACATTCAAGCTCAATTGAATGTTGATCTATGGATAAACGAAATGCCTTCTGCATTGAACGGTTTGGTCACAATGACAAGAGGTATGGTTGGAGGAATCAAGATGGAGGCTTTTAAACCCAAGATGTTTGTGTCAACTATCAAGCATGGTGGTGGCAGAATCATTCTGTGGGCTAGGCATTGGTGTAATGCAGCAGCTCATTGGCTGAAATTAGAACAGAGCTGGGTCATTTAACAGGAAAACAGTCCAAAACAAGTGAAGCCTGATGGTAGATTTCATTAAGCTTCTTGGTTCAATTTCGAGCTTGTTCAGACTGTAGTTAAAATTTGGCTTGTGTCAGAAAAATGGCTTAAATGAACCAGTTCTGTTAAGGACAAAGGACAAATATTCAGCCAGAATCTTTTCAGAAGATGTCACTGATTGACATTTAATAAAATGGTGGTGGGTTTGAGCCTGTATGATTAATATGGACTCTGTACACACACACACATACACACACACACCCCGAATTAAAAAAGGAGCAAAACATAAAGATCTAAGCACCAAAGTACGTATAAAAGAAGCCCAAATTAGTACGACTTCCATTACCCAAATCCTATCTGCTACCGTCTGACTAGAACTATAATTCATCAATAGTCAAACAGATTATCTTCCTCACTTCTGTAACATACCTGCACATCTGTAGAAACGCATGTCTCCTCCTCATGTAGGATGCCTTCTCCAGTCTTGGTTTCTTGCTCTGTGACAACAATCACACATTCCTTTAGTTGACAAGGAAACACGTCTTCATCTTCATTATGACTTGACAGAAATACACCATGACAAAAAATAACTACATAGAATATACAAGAGTAAATAGTCCTCTCACAACCAAATTTAAGACCTGTCTTTAATGTATTTAAGAGCAACTTGTGTGTGTTTTTTTTAATGAAAAACATTTTAAGACCTTAATTTTATATTAAGGGCTTAATCTAAATCTTAGGACATTTTATGGGATTCACAGCTACCCTGTAGAAAAAGCAATTTTCAAAGAAGCTAGCATCTCTGTATTACATGATAAACTTAAACAGTTACTCACCACACAACTGCTCTTGAATTGTAGTTGAGGAAGGCGCCGGTTCAGTCTAATAAGGCAGAAAAATAAATAAAAACTTAAAGCGGGTGAACCTGAGGTCACTCCAAGTCACAGCGGACTTCTACATCCATCGGACATACCTGTTTTGAGGAATCCAATTCTGTATCCGTCGTCTCTTTCAAAACATCATCTTGCAGATCCTTTACAGAAAAATAGTTAATTTCATCTTAAATTTCTCCCATCACACTATGATAACTTTCATTAGGTACATTCGCTGTGACCTCAATATAATCTATATTTACCATTGTTTCTTCTGATGTAAAGGTCATTAAGTCAGCCTGTAGGGCAGCAACATTTCTTTCTTCTGCTACTGTAGCTGGAGCTTTAAGAGGAAGAGATAAAATAGGGAAAAGAAGAAATAAAAGAAATATTCCCTTTTTAAAAAAAATAAATAAATAAAATGTGTTTTTTGTTTAGCAAAATGACTAAATTGGATTTGTAGCTTTTTAATGTTCAGGAGATAATAGAGGTATGACAGAGACATGACAGAAAAAAGCTGAGTTGTATCTTACCATTTACAGTGTCCATCTCCAAGGTAAGGAAGGAAGTACTAAGCATCTCCTTGTCACCAGTTCCAATCTCCAGCTCATCTGTGGCCCCTGAAGCACCGTCCCTTGGAGAAGAACCATCATCATTTGGCTCTCCAGCATGAAGCACTGAAGTATTTTCCTCCTCGGGATCTTGGCCAGTGACCACAATCATGTTTTCGCTCAAGCATGAAATGTCCTTTTCATCTAAAAGGTCTGCTGAAAGTTGCAAGGGTTCCTTTACAACACTATCAGAGGGAAAAATATCTTCAGGGGGTGTCATGGCAGCAGGGACCATGATTATCCCTTCACTGGACTCCTGCTCATCCTGTCCAAACTCAACAACAGTCTCATTATTGGAGTCTTCGGAACACTCGCTCTGTTTTGGACTACTGGCCAACTTTAAAACCCCATTTTCAATTGGAAGGAAGTTGAGCTCCTCTGCAATATGTTCCTCATCCTGAGACACTGTACAAGCGGAATAACTAGCATCATGAAGAAGATCCTGTAGAGTGTTGATTGAGTCAAGCTTCTGTGGTGTAGCTGATCCACCCAAATCAGGCATGTCTTCTGTTTCGAAGTAGCTCCAGGAGGCATTCATTGCTTCGTTTATCACCTGGCCTTCACACTCTAACTCTACCACATACTTCAGTTTTCCTTCTGTCCTTGTTACTCTGGTGACGGTGATCTGTAACAACTTGTCTGCTGTAAGTGAGGACAACTCATCTGCTGCTCCGTCTCTCCAAGATCCATGGGAAGCGTCGAAGCCTTCAAGCTCACACAGAAACGCTTGGGGTGGAACTTCCAGTAAGGCAGGTGGTACCACTCTGATATCGGTGATGTTTGCCTGTGAATTGTTTCCATAGTCCACAAAAAGGACAGAAAGCTCATTGTCATTTTTATCAACAACTTCCGCGCGATACCAAAGTTGATCGTCAGCAAACAATGCAACACATGGCATTCCGAGGTAAAGGGCATCTGGATTAATGTTTTGATCTGCTGCATTCTCAACTTCTGAAACAGCTGATGTTATCATACAGAGCTCCTGTGAATCGGCAGACTGACACCAAAACGTCTGATCTTCATTGATGGTTGCAATGTAGACCTCTAGCTGCTGCCCCTCTTGAATTTCTTTTTGGTATGGATAGCCAAGACTGCAGGGCGGCAGTGGTTTCTCAGAGTCTTCTTCCACTTTTCTTTTATCAAAATGCTGCACCTGCTGCTCATTCACTAGTTTTTCTGGGTTAAAATCACTCCCATCTGTAGACACTTTACACCCTATATCCAGGCCGCCATCTTCCAGAGTGACCTCCCACACAGATCCCACCTGCTTGATGAACTGACACTTGAGCACCTTGTCTCCACAGCTGCCGATGTCCTCTTTAAAGGCAGACACCACATGTGGTTCAAACGCTTTCTCTTCTCCAAGAACAACAGCATCCTTTAGCATGCAGTGTGTACTGTAAACTGGAAACAGCAAAAGAGATTTGGGGAGTTGTTCCATTTTAGAAATTGGCATCACTGCTGTGTTTCCAAAGTCTATAAACTCAACAAGAGCCCTTGCGTTTTCAAGAGTTTCTTTCACAACTGCTCTGTACCAGGACGAATCATCTGTAAACTCTGCTTTGACGAGGTCACCTGGGTGCACATCTTTGATGGGGCTTGCTTTTGATGTTGAATCTGGATTATTCAACTTCTCCACCAGAGAGAATAGGTCATCCTCTTCACTGACATGTTGCACAAAGAGGCTTAGCGGGCTGTCACAATGTGAGACATAAACATCCACTGCTGTGCCAGGTGTGATGCATTTAGATGGGAGGTCTATGAGTTTTGGGAGTTTTTCAGCTGGGGTTTCCTCCTGGGATTCTGTGCCAGATGATTCTGAAATGAACCTTTCAGTTTTAGGGGGGGGACTCACTTTTCTGGGTCTCAACTGACCACTAGCTTCCTCAGAACCATCGTTAGTCAATGTTCTGTTTGGCTGCCTTTGAGACGGAGGTTTGTATAGCTCTCGAGGGGCTGGTCTGTGCTTCTGAGTTGTGGATTTCACTGCAGACCTTAGATTCTCATCCATGGATTTACCATCGAGCTTTGTTTGACATGGAGCTTTTGTGGTAGAGAAATTGCTCTTTTTACAGGGTTGCTCGTAATCTTTACTGTCCATGGCTCGGTTTGAAAAAGTCCTTTCCGTCTTTGGTGCATGAGTTGCTGGAACCTGATGTGGTTTCCAACTCTGGCAGACAACTTGCTCTTCTTGCTTCTCAATCTGAAATGTTTTCTTTATTTTTGCATTAATCTGAGTGTTCCCATGGTACAGCTCTACCAGTAATTTGCCATCAGCTTCTCTAGCCACTATCAACGCACGGAATTGGCATTCTGTTGCCGTTTTCTCAAACCATTCGTTGACCTCACTAGGAACATCAGTAGGAACATCAGAGAGAGCACACACAACTGCTTGCACAGGCACAGACATGATGTCATTTGCCTCTTTGGGGACAGGGAGCAGGTCAGACTTGTCCACTTGAAGAGTCTCGCCATAATCCACAAAGTGAACCAGTAGTTTTGGTCTTGTAGCTTTTATTTGAGCCCTGTACCACTGCCCATCAGTATATCTTGCAAAGCACAAGGTTCCAAAGACTGCTGGAACTTTTACCCTCTCAAGCTGCTGGCAGAGAGTGTTCACCCTCATTGTAAGATCTTTCATCACATCAGCATTCTTGTCAAGATGGCAGTAGAAATCGCTGACACTGTTCACGAATGCCACAGTGACTTGCTCCTCTGTGCCAGTTTTGATATTGTGCGTTGAGTAGTAGTATGTGTCCAGACGAAAAGACGGCCCGGAGGTTTTCTTGGGAGGAATGCTTGTGATGAGACTGGCCAAAGTGTTGCAGATGCTCTCGAAAGGAGTCTCTAGATCAACAATGTTGTGAAGAACCATCTGTTCGGAGTGCATGACGGCATAAATGGTGCACTTCAAAATGATAAAGTTGGAAGCAGCGTTTTCAACAAAGTTTTGGAACCTTTCCTTTGCTTTGTAGTTCCATTCGTTAATGGCTGATGTAGAACTGATGAGGTTCAACAGGCTACATCGAAACGCTTGACCATGGAGAGCCAGAAATTCTGGACTTATCTTTCTCAAGTCAAAGAGGGAGACAGTCTTAGTCTGCCCATAGTCCACAAACAACACGTCAACTTGAGAGGTTTCATGTTTGCGAATGACTAGAGCTCTGTACCACATTCCATTCTCAGGGTGACGAGCTACACAGGCAGCATCTACATTAGGCTCAAACTCACTGTTTGCATAATAGGCCTGGATGTCATGCATAAGCAATCTCAAAGATCCGGCATTCTGAACCAGTTGACACCAGAAGTCGTTTGGGCTTTCAATGCAGGAGACATTGACATCAAGGACACTTCCAATGGGAAACATTTGTTCCTTAAAGGTACTGATTTTTCTCTCATTGCTTAGAAGACCAAAAGCAGGTCTGAAAGAGATTCCAATGTCTTTACAGACCTGTGGCAGTGCTCCATCAGTAAATGGTGCTGAAGATACAACGGAAGGCTTCATTGCACCTTTAACTGTGGGTTCTCTTGGAATCTCGGTTCTTTCACCGAAGCCATTTGTGCACATTTGTGTATTAACATCTTGTTCTGTCTGTGCTTCAGGATTCGTCAGTTGGACAACATAGCTGTCACTATATCTTCCTTTCACATGCACTAAGAGTTCTTTATCTGTGACTGTCTTGATGAAATATTCCAAAGCATTTTGACTCCATCTCCCATCTTTTGGTCTGACACCAGCCAGGGAACATTTCAGACCCAGCTGGGGCATCTTTCTGAACTCAGCAGGGAGGGTCCTGATCTTACTCCCATCAATCACTTCAGTGTTGCCATAATCAACAAAGAACACCTTGATTTGTGTCTCACCAACTTCTGTCACAGTTGCTCTGTAGAATTCACCATCTTGCGCCTGTGCAGCACAGTAGAGTCCAAGAGATGGATTTATAAGCATGTGCGTATTCGCTGAATCTTGGTACAGATGGTACATTGCGTCCAACATTTCCTCCAGTTCTTTTCTGTAGTTTTCGGTTTGGATCCAAAACTCTGATGGGGAAGATACGTGATGAACAACTGCCAAATGTGAGGAGTTTGTGACGAGGTCTTCAGCAGGAATGTCTTCCACACTCGGTTGGGAAGATAGCATCTTTCTTTCTGGTTGGGCCGGATGCTGCTGGGTATAAACTCCACTTGGCAGGGCATAATCTCCAAGTGTTTTCTCATACTTCGGGAAACAGTTTTCTTTGGAACCAAACAAGCTGTTCATGTTAATGTTGTCATCACCATAAAGTGTAACATAGTAAACTTGGTCAGAGATGCTTCGGTATTCAACCTTGGCTATCACAGTCTTGTGAAGCAGGAGTGACTTGAGGAAGTCAATTTCACTTGTTGTCCATCCTACCTTTTTGTCAAGGATACCATGGAGGGAGCAAACGTAAGTGACAACTGGCATCCTGGTAAACTCTGCAGCAAGTCGTTTCACATTTTCCACCTGGACAAACTGTTTTGTTCCATAATCTACATTTAACACCTCCACCACTTTATTTGTTGGGAACACCTGCTGTATGACAGAGCGGTACCACCTACCGTCCCTTCCTCTTGCTGCACATGGATAACCAATCATGTCTGGGCTTATCATGCAACTGGACACTTTGCCCTCGCAGCTCTGCGTAACCTTCTCAGTTAGTTTCTTTAATTCGTGAGAGAAAACTTTCAACTGACAAAAAATCTGTTGAGGATTTGTCACTTCTGTTACAATGACAGTCTCCACAGTTCCTCCTGGCAACTCTGGGTACATGAATAGTTCCTGTTTCTGGAGTCGCTCACCCGATCCCAAATAGAGCTGCTGCACCTCTGTCAATGCTTCAGCTCCACTGATCGATTTCAGTGATGTGTGGAGAAAGTCCTGGAAGGTTGCTGGAGACAACTTTTTTGCAAATCCCATCTCATACATTTGCTTGGATATGCAAGGGATGTTCAGGAGAATCATTCTGTCTGGCACCAGCACATCTTGCACATGTGCGTCCATTAACTTTCCAGTGAAAGATTTTAGAAACTCAAGAGCCACTGGAGACCATCTATTCTCAGATGAAAGTGGTAACACATTTGCTAGTACGCATAACTCCACTTCAGGGGGCAAAAGAAAATGTTCTTTTTTACCCCATGCTAGCTTGCTTGTGGTGCCAGTGTATGTCATTCCTCTGTCAATGAGGAAGACACTACATTTGGTGCCATTTCTGGACACAATGCGTGCTCGGTACCAAGTAGTATCAATGTGAACTAAGCATTGGTCACCAGGATTTCCCTCCAGGTCTTTAAATAAGGCTCCATGAGACTGAATTTCATCAGCCAGAATCTCATAATCTGTTGATCTCTGCTGACTAAGCTTTCCCCAGAACGCCACCAGCTCACATAAGGGATGCAAGTGAACTCTGGTTACAAGTACTGTTACATCTGATCCTCTTGCAGGAAGTCCAGGGATTGCAGACATTGTGGCAGTTTCCTGGACAGCAGCTGCTCATGACTTGCCACCTTCTCAGTGCCGGTGTGCAGGTACTGAATATTATTACCTGTGGAAAAAAAAAAAAAACACATGGTGACAAAACCAAGACTGAATCAGGATCTTTACATATGGGTCAAGGACTAATCTGAAATTAATATCTACCATATATCATGACTGCCAAAAAGAGATTAGAATTGATAAGGGAATGTTAACCTCAAAGATGGTTTATTCACAAGTATCTGAGTTAACATTAAAAGTCCTGCTCCTTCTCATAAAAGAATTGGATATTTTCCCGTCAAAAACAATTCACTTACATGGGAATTAGAAATTGTTTAAATCAATCTAAAAGGGTAATATCTAACTTTTGACATTTAATTCCATTTTATATATTTTTTATTCATAAGAAAATTAATTACTATCCAAAATTACTACCAATACTTGAGCAGTCATTGTTCTCCATTAAATGCCTGATTGGTGCTTCTCTGATTAAATTAGACAAGTTCACTGTCCATTTTTAGATACTGCCATTCTTGTGTGGGGGGAGAGGCGCTGACAACTGCTGACCAGCCGTCTGGTCAATTCAATTTCAATTTCAAACTCAACTTTTAAAGTTTAATTTTATCTGAAAAACCACAGCAGAGAGCACTAACCCTTGTTCACTTCTCCCCCACCCTTTTTAAATAATTTGGTTTCATAAAAATAAAAAAAATCAAACAACATTTGAATGGTAGGGGGTACAATGAGTACAAAGGGAACGTTGTTCAAGAATAAAAAAAGAATTCTAAGAAAAACAAAATCAGATCAATACAGAAATTACACATTAAATTCCCATTAATCTTGGCGAGAACAAATGCTTTCCATTGCCTTTTGTAGTCAAGTACCTTATATGTTGAGTTCCTTGCAGGGGGTTGACCATTTCTTCTTTTAAATGTGAAATGTTACCAGACATAGTAGAAGTTGGGTGAAGAAGATGAAGTCTTTATCCATGCCCTTATCAAAGCATAGTATAACATCTTTCTCTCTGTAGTTTTCTGTCTTATAATTTGTACATCTCTTCAAAATGAAATTGTATATTTACATTGACAATATAATGAGAAACTCTTTCCATGTCTAGTTCACAGAATGTATAATAGTCGATAAAGTCTAAATTTTTCCAGTGGCTTTTTTTGTGGAGTATATATTATACACAATTTGATAGGTAACCTCTAACTTTTTACTTCCATTTAAGAAAATCTGCCCTTAGTTAACTTCTCCAAAAATAGAAGACCAGAAACATTATATATAAAGGTAATCTTTTGTAGAAAAGTTCTCTTAAATATATTGTAACATATCTTTTTAGTGACGTCTACTTCACTGTACATTATAGTGTTTCTAACACTGATTATGCCCTTTTTTAAATAAGTACAAGCATAACTTGTGTGACCTGAAGAAATATGACTTAACAAGGACAACCTTATCTAATTTCCTGACTAAATATTTTAGTTGTCCTGTGTGATAATTGACTGAGCAATTGCAGCTCAGCTCTGATATAAAGGTATTAGAAGTCTAAGAAATAATCTCCAAATCCAAAAGACATAATATTCCTTAACATAAATTTGAGGCTTATGAATCAAACACTTTATTGAAATCAGTAAACAAAATGTAGCAGTCATCAAGTACAAACTGTTAATCAAAATTAGTCAACTATGGTTATTTATACTTCTTCCAGGCAAAAATTATAATTGCTCTTCACCAATATCCTTTAATTCTAATTTTAGTTGTTTAGAAAGATATTTGTAAATATTTTAGTGTCAGGGTTTAGAAATTTTTTTCTCCACATTTTCAATACTCAATGTTAGAGAGGTTTTGGGATCAATTTAATCAACCATGGGGAGTAATTCACCTCTCAGTATCTACTCTTTTAACATGCTATTTAAGTATGGGGTTAGTACTTTACCATTTAAAAAAAAAATAGAATTCACAACTCACGCCATCGTTAATAGAGAATTTATTATCCTTAAAAGAGCAAATAGAATGTTAAACTTCTTTTAAATTAATTTCTCAATCATAAGTTCTCTTGAAGTCAATATCAGTTTTGTTTGTGTCATCGTAGAAATGTGTACGTTCTGTCTTCATTTTCTAAATCTGCCAAATATTAAGTTTCATAAAAATTTGAGACATACTTTGAAATGATATACAGATATTCAAAAATCACATCGTTAATTTTAAGCTAACCAATAAATGATTGCACAAAATTTCTCTTCAATTTGAAGAAGTATTTGGAGCACCTCACAAATGTCCTCATAACATAACATTCCAAGTGGTGGTGTTGAAAGCTCCTTTGAGATTTCTTCACATACAACGGTTTTCTTTAATATTCTCATAATTTCATTTAAGGTGTTATTTGGGGTTCTATTTTTTTTTTTTTTTGGGCAAGTTTTTTTTCAAGTTCTAATTGCCATTTAAGTCTCCTCCCAATAGAATGTAAATGAGTGTAATATGTTGTGATAGTTGTTGATAATTATCATTTCTTGAATTAGTTGTTCAGACAGTTATGGCTCTCATGTTAATATGTCTGGTCTCATCGCCATCTCGGTCGACAGTCGTAACCCTTCGTTCACTGGATCAGGTTAAGATGATTCACTATGCCCAAGAAATGACGCCCTCTTTTAATGCTCATGCGCAGCACAAAAAAAATAAGATGCATAACTCAAATTATAAACACTACTGTTTAACATTTATTTGTTGTTCATTATTATTTTTGTTTCAGTAAGATACACTGAAATAATTGTATTTGAAGGAATATGCTAACTCAGTGTAATACCTATCAAAACTTAACTCTTGGTACGCTACTTAGAGCATAGCATTGTGGACTTCCGGTATGCTATTCTGACAGGGTATACCAAACCAACAGGACACCGACACATGTTCATACTACCGACCACAGCAAGATTAGTTTACCATGCAAATATATGATTTGAGATCCGAACAGATAACTGTGTAAAAAAAAACGTTGTGTTTTTCCTAACAATCAATGCGAGATCAACAAAAGACGTTATCCTTTTGTCAGAAAAACGCCATATGCGATGCAGTTAGCTAATTTTACTTTCAGTAGCAACTTGGCTAAGTTACTAAATAAAACGGCCGTTAACATAACAGGTCATGTTCGCTTAATTATTAACGGTCTTCCAGTTGTCACACAAAGCCTTAGCCGTAATTAATCGAAAATTATCTGCTCCAATATGTAAACTCTCACCGTTTTTTATTTTTGGCGAACCTGTCCAATCCTCTTAACACTTGAAGTGACGCTAGCTCACCAACAAGCCGCCTTGGCGTTTTCACCTCCACCCAGCAGATCCACGAGCAGCCGCGCAGACGTTAACGGCGTCGAAACTTTCCGGACTTTCTACTGCTTTAAAAGTCGGTCCAATCACGATGCTTTTCTCTTGCGATGTTTTGTGTTCTCCGTGAGAAGTTTAGCTGTTCCCAGAGGAATTTACTTTAATGAGCAAACCTTACTGCACACAGCCGTTAGCTAACGGTCGCTAGCCTAAAACCCCGCACAAGCTCGTGCCTAACGTTTCTCTCTCTTTTTTTTTTTTTTTTTTTTTCTCCTCCTCGCGTGACCCGGAAATACCATTAGGTTAAATAAAATAGCGTTCAAAAATATAAAACAATACGTCGTCTAATTTTTAGGCAAAAATAATAATAAAAAAGAAATATATAAACGGTGAGTTTAAAAACCATTAATACTCAAATGTGAGTATTAATAATTTTATAAAAAAAGACTAAATAAAAATATAACTTAATGTTAAGCTTTATCTACCTTCATTTATTAACTTATGTTTAGATGTCAAACACTTATTAAAAATATGTTTCTGACAGATATGAGAACAGCTATGAATCTCTACCGTTTTCATCATGATTTAATTCAGAGGTCTTCCTCTTTTGATTTAATTGGTGGCTGGAAAATTAATTTAAGTGTCTCACCGCCAACTAGACTGGAGTGTGGTTCTGGAAAATAGGCCAGGGGTTAAAAAAAAAACAAACAAAAAAAACTAGATTCATCAAAATAATCTAATTGTCTTTGGAAAGGAAATAACCTTATTGTACATGTTAACTGACTGAACCTCCAAGAACCCACAAATTGGGTTTTTTTCCTTCATGGCGACTGAAAAAGGATCTTTGTGGAAGTCTGGTTACAATGTGTGTATCCTTGATGCTTGGCTGTTGTAGTAGTGTCGGTGACACCTAAATCTCCTATTTGGAGTTGAGTGATTACATTTTCCTCTTTTCTATTTCACCTTGTTTTCCTTCCTTAATAAGGTAACAAAATGCTGTCTTTCACTGGTTGGAACAATTACAGCTTGTTTTCATACTGATGGAAGTTTACCCTTTTCCCAAATCATGCTACTCCATTTTAATATGATCTGTTTTATCTGGCATATATGTGGTAACATTTTATAGCCTAAATCATTTTTCCCAGGTGTGGTCTGACAAGCATTATTAATATTTCTTTTCACTTTAAACGTGTGTAGAAGCAGAGCTAAAGGATCTCCTGTTTTTTTCTTCAAATACTGAGATGCAGTGACAGTACTGTGTTTCTATAATATATTTCCTCATCAGAGAGATTATCTGAGCTGTGTATTTCATTAAATGCTAAAACCAAAAGTTTAGCTTTTTCGTGAATTGTTACGGTCACCAATATTTAACCTGGCAATGCATCATAATTCCTTCTATTGCAGTACTACCTCCAAACTTTGCATCTTTGATTTCTTATTGTTTTCCTTACTATTGCTTGTGTCAGTTTTATTACTTTAATTCGGAGGTCAGAGTACTAAGCAGCCTTTCAAGGCCAGGTAATGGCTTATGAAGCTGATGACATATAGAGACACCTAGTGGACATTTTTGGACATAACACAGCTATACTGCAGTGGTGTTTTCTTTTTGTCTGGTTTTTGTTCGAAAAGCCCGAAACTGAAAAAGATACGATAATCCAAAAGTGGAAAATGACCAGGACCTGTCATTATTATTATTATTTTTTTTAGAATTTAGAATTGGATACAAATATATCTTTTTTATATTTAGAATTGTGTATATTGAAGGCTAAAAGCAACAAGTAGGAAAGTAAGTATTTTATGTGTCGTATCTTAATTAACATAGAAATAAATTCATTATATACACCTGCAAGTAAATAAATAGAATATAAATATACTTTTACATAAATATTGAAATGTTTAAGCAATGTATTAATTACACAACAAAACACATAAATACACATCATGTTTAACGATTTATTTAATGACCTGTTTCAATCAGTGGCTCGTTTTTTTGTTGTTATTTTAGCAATTTAACATCTCTCGACTCTCCCATCAATAGGGACAGAGTAAGATAAAAGAAAAACATATTTAGGATTACTTCATTAGGACAATAATATACTATACTGGTCGCTAACTTACATATCTGCATATATTTTACGATATACAGTCAGAATTAGTGTAAACCTAACTGTTTCGACAATATAGCATGTCCAAAAAGGTGGTCTCGAGCAACAACGGTCACCATGTGACGAATTTTGTATATTCATTTCAGCACCACAGGGGGCAGCACTACGTTGTTTGCCTCTAAGTTTGTAACCGGAAGTTTGTCACAAACCAGCGACTGTTTCCATTTTGACGACGACAGGAAAACCCAGAACACTGCGTGCTTGCTATTTATCTACGTATTTTGTTCAAATTAACCTACCACCATGGCTATGCAAGCAGCGAAACGCGCTAACGTAAGTTAAAACCAATCGACTAATGTAAATATTAGCTGAGTCCTTACATAGTTAATATCCGGTTCATTGTTAGCACACGGTTAGCCGTTAGCATGCTAACTAGAGCGCCTGAGAAGAGCTTCGGTTACTCTATTTATTTAAAGCTATTACAGTGTTGATTTCTATATTTGTTGCACTGACGTTGAATTCTGTAATACTTTATTAGTGTGTGAGACCTACACACTACAATTAGGAATTTTCCTAATTGTATATGAGGCGAAAAATGCTGTCGAACATGGATGCTAATTATTAGCATATGGGTGTTTACGTATAAAGATGTTTAATATTGCGTGTTTTTACTAATAAAACAAACGTTTCAGAAGCTTGGAAGATTTTGGCAGAAGTCTATCAATTATAAATATGTTAAGAGTTTGAAGCAGAGCTGCTCAAAGTTGGTACCAAGCCCTTAAAACGTTAAATGTTCATTGAAAATACGAAATAATCTGGTAGCTACACGTTAAAAGTCTAGTAATAATCTTTTTCAGCTATAATTTTTACTTAAACTGGTTTCTTTACTAGTCGTGTACAAATAAATGGTTTGGAATGCATTTGTATTTTCTTTTAAACCATTGTACAGGTCTGAGAAGCTGTAAACAATCTCTGATATATCTAAACATTGTTTCTTTCTCTGTGATTAGTGATTTTTTTTTTCATTGCAGATCCGATTACCTCCTGAGGTGAACAGAATCCTGTATGTCAGGAATCTTCCTTACAAGATTACAGCTGAAGAGATGTATGATATCTTTGGGAAATACGGACCAATACGACAAATCCGAACGTAAGCTCAGTTCCAGACACTTTTTTGGGGAATATATTGAACTTTGTTAATGTTTTTGTAAAGATGGAATGTTTTCCTACGTTGACGGTAAAAATCACCCATGTGCTTTACTTGCGAGACTTTTGCTTTTGCTGTTTTATTGTTATACAAAGAAGATTATTGGTTTAATCCAGGACGTCCTCGGCATATGTTACGTTTTGCTTTATATAATTAAACTGCACAGGTTGGTCTGGTGCCCACTCTGTTTGTTTCTCCTCTCAGAGGGAACACACCTGAAACCAGAGGAACAGCTTATGTCGTGTATGAAGACATCTTTGATGCCAAGAATGCCTGCGACCACCTGTCGGGCTTCAACGTCTGCAACCGTTACCTCGTGGTTCTCTACTACAATGCAAACAGAGTACGTCTCGATGGCACAAGCTTCCACAGTCTGGTCCCCAAGCAAAGCCAAATAATGTTCACTTTGTGTGGGAAAGGGTTAATCCGTCGCCTTGGTTCCAGTTAAATTTGGATTTCCGTGTTATTGTTTTTGCAGGCGTTCCAGAAAATGGACACGAAGAAGAAAGAGGAACAGCTGAAGCTCTTAAAAGAGAAATATGGCATCAACACAGACCCTCCGAAGTAGCGTCTCCGAGGCCCTCTCATCTTTCAGTTTTCATTCTTTGTAAAAACAAAAAACAATTATTTCCCATTTTGATTGGTTTATGCTTGTGATTACAATTGTGGATAATACCGTTTTACACATTTTCTTTTATTTCTCTTGCTTTAAATCGAAGCCAGATAGTTTCTATTTAACTGTTTTATTTTGATCCATCCAGTTCAGCAGAAATGGTTCTGATATTTTTAGTCATCTGACTAAAAGCTGGAGTCAACATGAACTGCTCATGTAGTGTTAAACTTTTCTGTAAAATAAATGCTTCTTTTTCTAAAAACCTGTTTCCCTTCTTTTCATCACATTCTTCATATAATTATGTAATAGTGTTGCCCTCCGAGTAAGCCTGTGAGATCAATACACTTCAGTTAGCGCTTTATGCAACTAGAAGGACTCTGCTTATGTGTTTGACACGTCTAAATGTAAATCCTCAAAATGAGAATATATTTTGGGAAGGATTTTTAAAATTATTTTCACCCATCAATCAGTTCAATTTAAACTTTACACAGGAATATAGAAATGTTTATATGTCCTTTTGAAAAAAAAAGTTTTCTCAGGAGGTGTCACTTTTTAGTAATATCTACAACAAAATTAGAGCTGAAATCCAAAAGTGGTCTAATTTACCAAATAAATTTATACATTAAGAATTTCAGTTTTTAAACAATGGTCTAAAAAGTAAAATAGAAGTACAAACTGCCTCCTGGAAGAATTAGGGACAGGTAACAGTGAAAGTTGAAATTTGTAAATATCTATTTCATGTTCAAAGTTAGCTTACAGTAGCGTTGAGCTAATGCTCGCTTGGAATTTATTTAGCATTTGTTAATGTCTATTTGAGTGTAAAATATTTCTGTACTTCTTGAATAGTTACATTTTATTAGCAACAGGTCCACCAACCACAAAAAAATGTGGTATTTTTGCAGTATATAAATCATTTTTGTTCAAATTCTAGAGACACTTGGACTTCAAAAAATAATAGCTTAATTGCTAGTTTGGCGTTTTAGATCCAGTTTAAGAAACGCTTGCAGTTCAATCGAAATTTAAGGATGTCTACAAAGTAAATCGTAAAATGAACTTTTTTTTTTTTAATTTCTGAATAAGTGTTCATACAAAATAAATACATCAAAGTAGAAACTGTTGAATTTATTAAGCATTACTAGGCTTTTCTCATGTAAGAAATGGATAAATTCTGGAAAAATCAAACATTTTTCCACATTTTTCCATTCCTGGAAATTCCAAATATTTCAGCCGTGAATGTTGGTTGAAAGGATGGTTGGTTGAGGTATCAGACCAGACAACTGCCCATAGAGTTTATTTTATTAGATTAAATCACAACACAGGGAGTAGTGCAGCCATGTCTTCAGGGACACAATACATGCTACAAAAGAATAGCTTTTTTTTGTTTTGTTTTGTATTTTTACACTGTTGCCATTCCTTTGACTTGGTATCCTCTCAGCAGTAACAGGGTCGTAGTTAGAAACATCATCAGGCCTAAAATGTTCAGATTAGACACTTTACCAGGGTTACAATCCACACTGCTGAAGGGATGAAGATGGACTAACATGATAAATCTTTATTGCCAAATCTGCTTCTTTCTTCTGTCATCCCACTAAATAAATACATAAAGTCTGGAATATACTGGGGCCAAGCAAAGTTAGTCATGTCACCGTTGGGAGGTACTACTTCACTGGACTTCGATGTGTAGAACATATGAAACAAAGGGAGTAAAAAACATACAAAAATCAGACTGACTGGTAAAAGAGAAATACTTTGAGAGGCCGAAGAGGGCAAGTTGTAAAAACCTACTGAACAGAAAATCTTGACCTTAAGAGCTGTCCTCTAGGAACACCACAAACACCTCGCCTCTGGGTTACTTTAATACTCAAAGACTCTTAATTCCTTGTAACGATATGCAACCTATGAGCCAAAATGTACTAAATGTGACAAATAAGTAGAGAGTTGAATCAGAGTAGTTTTCCTAATATAACTCCAGCCGGTTCAATCCTAAATCAGTCGCCTTCATTGGGTGTACCTCGGAGTTCTGCTAGTTTAGCTCTCGTCCAAAACGACAGTCCTCATCACTCGGCGTCGGCCAACTTGTAACGAGATAAATGTGCTCAAATACACATCGGGCACGGGATATTTAGGTCTTAGCAACATATAGCACAGCTAATCTACAAGGAAACATGCTCCCACAGTTAAAAGCAATCCAAAGAAAAGGTCTCAACGGACCACAGAGCTTACAACCCGTACAAGAATACTCGTAGGAGGACTTACAGCAGGCTGATTTATTTTGAAAAAGAAAAAATGAAAACAACCAAACAAAAAAAAACTGTCTCCCCTCAAGAGTCACTGCGTCGCGTTGATAAGGCTTTCTGTCTTCAATCGCCGGATGGAAATTCGACTTTTAAGGCAGAACCTAAAGGCATGCAAATGAACAACACTGACTGTATTGGTGGACGGTACAGGCTCGTTTCGGCGGGAAAACTCGGGCCAATCCGCCTCGTCTAGAGCTAATATTTGAAAAGACGGGTGGGGGTACTGGAAGAAGGTACGCCATTGTAGGCGTTCGGTTCGGTCGACAGGTTTGGTGAAACACGCACAGCTAGCATCAGTAAACTCGGAACAATAAATAGAGTAGCGGCAAATTCAACGTCAGCACATCACATGATGCGCAAGCTCTGGTAGAATGTAACTGAATGGAAAATACTTTTGCACACTTCACATTTTGGCAGTTGATCTATAAATAATTGTAATATATATTCATATTTATATTTCTTCATATATATATATAGTTATTTGTGCAAGTTGTTTATATGTAGAGATGTGTGTGGGTGTGTGTGTGTTTGCAGGTGTTGGTTTTGTGGCGTTGGTGTGCACCTGCACACCGCTGTGTGTCGATGTTTTTGTTTCATAGCAAATAACATTCTCATGCACACGAGTGTTTCAAACACAAGAAGCAGATCCATTGAAAGGTAGTCCAAGCATATAATTTTTTCTCTTTTTTTTCAGTGGAAATAGCTGCAAACTGAATGGAACATGAAATTCTTTCTGTGCAGTCCGTGGCGGCTGGTGGGGGCGCTCTCTCTGCCGCGTCCTGGCCTATTTCTGGAGGTCGCACTGCAGCAGTAGTACGATGGACGGGTCACTCTTGGCCGCCTCTTTGAACTCCTCCAGCGTGATCTGGTCGTCGTTGTTCTTATCCATCTTGGAGAAGATCTTGTCTACCCTCTGCTCGGGCGTCAGGCCGTCTTCGTTCATTTTCATCATGATCACCGTGCCGACCATTTTGTAGATCGCCTGCCGGGAGGAAAAGAAAAAGCAAAGAAGCAAAAAGAAAGAGGGTTGGTGAATCTACGTGGATAAAACTAACATGTCACCCCGAGAAAGAGGAAAGTTCAAAATTATTTTACACATCTGGCAGATTGGATTTGTAGTTATAATTTGTTACTTTGTTTTCTTTCAGATTCAACCATTTAAGGTTCCACTTTTTTAGCAGAACCAGCAAGTTATTTATCTTTGCAAGTAAAACATCCCCAGATCCTGTAGCGCACCGATATCCTGTCCAGAACAGGGGGTGTGTGAACTCAGTTTAAGATGTGACAGAGTTTTTGGGTTCTTTCGTGCAGGGATACCTCGATGATCTCCAGCATCTCCACCCGTGTGATTTTGCCATCTCCGTCCAAGTCGTACATGTTGAAGGCCCAGTTGAGTTTCTGCTCGAAGCTGCCTCGCGATGTGATGGACAGCGCGCAGATGAACTCTCTGAAGTCGATGGTGCCGTCGCCGTTTTTGTCGAAGGTCCTGAAAGCGTGCTGGGCGAACTTGGACGCGTCGCCGTAAGGGAAGAACTGGTAACAAAACAGGAAAAAAAATATACATTTTTGACATATTTGGTACAAGCATCTTATATTTTTTCAAACAGTTCTGGATTTCTAGATATATTACTGAGCACATATTTGCAGAAATCTTTGTAGTCGTGTGTCAGGTAGCACCACCGCCTACACTGCTGTCTCTTTAAAAGGTTTATAACGACTTCCAGTTTGTTCGTGGCGATAAGTGTAAAGTTAAGTAGAATTTTTAAAGATATTTCATGTAGATCTGCTCACCGTGTTTCATTGCTGGCAAAAAAAAAATAAATAGATTTTCTCTTTGTGCTGCTATCCGTGCAATCAGTGCATGTCGGCACTGTGAACATGGGGTCAGAGGTTAATACAGTGACTGTGAAAGAGCCCTGAGCCCCAGCTCAGCTGCTAACTATAAATGCTGTGAAGCTGAGCGATTCATTAGATATAACCTAACACTTGACCGCTCCTGTAAAAAAAGTCAATGGGCAATCTGAGCTGACTGAGGCTGCTCTCACAGATCTTACGCAGACAAATCAGGGTCGGCTGCTTCGGCCTTCATCAGGAGAAGACAGAAAATATGAAGAGAGATATGCTTCAAGAGACTTTTTTTTATGTTGTGCTGCTACTTCCTGATTGCTTCTTCCCATTTGCATAATTTATTATTTTTCTCCCTTTCTCTTTTGTCTATTTCTACCAAAAACTGGATGACAAAAGTCGGGCTGGTCTCAACTAGCCAATTTTTTTGAAGGACAATTTTGTTTACAGAGACTTTGTAATTAGCTTTATTTGTTGTTTCTATTTTGTTTTTTGTTGTTGTTGTTTATATTTAAAATGTCTTCCAGTTCCAGTGTTAAATGTTCTTTAGAATTTAAAGTTTATTGCTCTTTCAGAATGTGTTTTTGAGTTATTATGTCATTTCCATTATATTACTTGAAAATGGTATCAAAACAACAATATTATTGTTTATCGCAATAACTTCTAGGACTATTTATCGCTCAGGAAAATTTGTTATTGTGTCAGGCCTAATTTTGAATTGCTTTTCAAAATTATCTTGGTAATATGTGACCAAACACACTAGCTACTTAGTAGGTGAGTTGTTGTAAAGCTATTGTACAAATGTTTTCTCAACAAGAATAGTAAATATTATGTTCAATAATTGGTTTCTTGTGTGCCAATGACTGGCAAAATAGATTTACCAGCCTTTATCATTGGAAAAAACCCAACAATAGCTTCCAAATCACTATGCCACACTATGTCCTTCCCTATGTTTGTAGTAGTCCAATCACAGAGAAAAAAGGCAAAGACGACACTTCCATCTCTTCTCCCCAAAGTAACAACGACAGCATTGACAGATTGTGTGGTGTCACAACAGGCGGGTTGAGAAATGAGGGCAGAAATGGCACCCCAGCAGAGAAGTATGGAGGGCTGGAGATAACTGAAAACACTCAGAAGAAAGAATCCCAGAGAAGGGAGGAAGACAAGGCTGAAGGGGCTTAGGCAGTTTCAAACAGATGCAAAACCGCTCATCTTCAATGAGACACCGCCCGTTGCAGATGAGCGAATTATCCATGCAACTTTCTCCTACTGCAGCAAATCAAACCATCAGTAGGGCAGAGAAAATGTGGGGGAGGCAGTGCTGGATGGCAAAGTGATGAGGAGAGACAAGAGGAGCGAGGGCACTGAAGAAATGACGGAGGAGCCAACTAAAGCGAGTGTGACGGAGCAAGTATTATAAGAAGCTTCGCAGCTCGCTGATCCAAGTTCACTCTAATAAGACCAAACTAATCTTAGCAAGAAAACCCCTTTGGGACTGAGCGGGAAGCCACCAGAATACACAAGACACTCTGAAGAAATGCAATGTGGCTTCCTTCCTACAGGCGCAATCTTCGGTACGGACTCCACATCGGTTCATTAATCCACCCAGGAGGAGCAAATGGATGGACAACTATGGAAAGATGCAGAAAGGATCGGAACGGGGACAGTAAAAAGACAAAAACACAACATGGCACGCAACTTCCCTTTACTGACTAAACTGATGTAGTTTCAAATGAACAGCCAGGGATATTGGGTCGTTAATGCTTCCAGAAAGTATCTGTCCTCTGCTCATCTGGCCCCTGTTTGCTTTCATGGCTGTTTAATGTGGTGGTTTGGATCGGGCCATCAAAGGACAGGCTAAATGCCAGACTGCTTCTGTCCACTCTAGGAGGGAACAAGACCGCCAGATGCAAGGGGGCGGGGTGTAGCAATGGCTAATGTCATTCAGCGTGTTTGTGTGCGTCATTGAGAGGGCAGGCAAAGCATATTCTGTCAAACTAATATTTGCTTTAACATCCAATCTCCTCACACTCTCATACACACACCCCAAAACAAACAGCAGTTAACTGGAACATTAAAGCCTTTATAGTCAGCCTGCAAGTTGGCATTGATCCAAAAGCTATGGTGGGTGGAGGAAGGAGGGTACAGACAGAGGACACAAGTTTTCCCATGGATTGGATTATTGCTACAGCCTAAACCCTCAAGTCCAGCATGGCGACAAATGACTCGGGGATTGATTAAAACATATCTGCGTAAAAGCCAATTCTTTCACGCCCATCTCCATAGTCTACCCTCCCAAATCTGCATTTGAAAGTCGAGCTAAACACTTGAGCTGACTTAGTGACGGCTTAAAGGCTTCAAGAGATGAGTGTGTGGGTTGTGATTTAAGTGAGGAGGGCATATTTCCCACTCAAGAGATGCTGTTTCAGTTTGGGAACTGTGTTTAACTGGATTACTGTTATCTAAGAACCAAAAGAGTTATTTGTGACTCTGAAAGCGATGAGTTATTTCAAGTCCTTGTTATGACTCCCTTTGGTTCTCGCTCTCTCATTTATGCTTATTTATAGGCAACATCCCACCCACTGACAAATATGAGGTACTTTTCTGATTGTATTATGTTGAGTATCAGATCGATCGGTTATGTAATGGTACACTTAACATTTCCTGCACTTTCTCAGGACGACATACTCCTCTTGATGGCATCTCAGAACAGCTGGTTTACAAAGGGTGGAGGATGAGCCAAAGATTCTCAACCTGAACAAAACTCAGGTTGGGGATCAGTCTTTCCCCTTCATCAGAGGTTTTAGGCATCTTGGTATCTAGTTGAAATACCAACTAGGGTGGAATGGGATCAATGTTCCTTGAAATGGTACGTTGAGGTAAAAAAAGGAGCTGAGAGTCACTGAGCTGATTTGGGAACATCCCATTGGGAAAAGACTTCTGGGACACAGCCACCACTCTTGTGCCCCCACTTTTTTGGGGCAGCAAGTAAAATCTTTACTTGTTGCAGATACTTCAACATTAAATAGTGCAACTGTAACACTTCTATAGGTACGTGAAGACCTGGCATCATAATGCCGGCATTCACTGAAGTACCAGCTCTTTAGGCCTAAATGCACTGACTTATTTAGGAGTACCTCCAACATCAAGACATTTGAATTTTGAGGAATTCAAATGTCTTGATGTCTTGTTTTGAGAAATGGGGTGTTCCATTTACCTTAAAAGTTGAATCTCAAAGTTTAACTGTGTTCCAGTTTTAATTCGCAGAACAGTTATGATTTGCTAATTGACAGTAGTCAGCCAAACAAACCGAAAGTGTTTCTCCACATCTAGAACGTTCAATCACCTTAGCAAATGTTCTGACATGAGCTCCACAGTACCTGATCCAACGAGATTTAAACCATCAGAAGGAAATGGTTTTCTGCTAACACTTACTTTAATTACAGTGGCAGCCATATTTGTTTGTCAGATCAGAGCTGAAGACAAGCCTCCAACTTTCCGAGTCAGAATTTTGACATCAGGGGTCATCGATGTTCAACTGGCCGACTTGGGGCATCTATTGCTCATCAGCTTTTTCCCCTCTCTTGATCTATCTAAACTAAAAGATTACTTTGTTGCTATGGTTATGAATTATAACAACTGTCTGAAACAAAGAAAGAGAAGAAAAAAAACTTTCAGCTGCTCAGGATTCCAAACCAGAGGGAACAATTATCCAAACATGCAACGAGTTAACTATAAAACATGAAAGATCAAATCAGAGCTAATGTAGCCTAGCTACTCCTGGATGGTGCCACTATTAGCACCACAATTCCAATATAATGTTAAGAACTTTAAGACAAAAGATGTCTTGATCATGTAAATTAGCTACAGCATTTATTGTACTTTTAACCAAAAGAACGCAAAAGTCTTACATCAAATTAGTTTTCTAAATTTATTTTAAAAAAAATACAAATGATTTTAACCATTCTTATGAAAAGATGATCTGATAACAATATAAATGTAATCTTAACATGTAAAGACAGGGAAATACATAAAAAAGCAAATTATTAATACATAAAAATAAATGCTTTTGTTACTTTACATAACAAAGTCAGCAGGCCAGAAGCTCAACAAGCGGCCAGACAGCCAATCAGGGCGACCTTATACGTGATCACCCATGCAGTCAGTGACCTATAATGTCTTTTCTGGACTGCCGCCATGTCAATTCCACGCTCCTGATTTAGGCTCACAGATTGAGCCCCTATCCTGTCCCTGTCCATGTCGTTCCACCTGCTGCCTCCATGTGCGTGCAGACACCACGAGTGTGTGCAGACACACGGTCAGACAAGCACCACACATTGCATGCCCTCTCTCCGCTATCTTTCCAAACTAAATGGATGGTTCAATATCATTCGGCCAGCGGATAAATGGTTGCAGGAGTGGTGCCAAATAGGAAACAGGCTGTCTGCTATTAACCGTTTACTGGCCACAAAAACATAAATGCTGCACAATAGAAAAGCAATATGCTATTACTAAATAGGTATATCCATAACATTTTGTCACAGTGCAACCACAGACATCTTTGTGTTTTACTGGGAGTGCTTGAAGTAGTTCAGCACTAAGCACATGTTAGAACTGGAAAGAAAACAAAACTCTTCCAATTTTCTTTTTTTTTTATTTTTTATAAATAACTGTTGCATGCGTTTGTATTCACCCAACTGAGTCAATACTTTGTAGAATCATCTTCCTCTGAAGGTACTGCTCCCAGTCTTGTGAGCCTATGTTTTTAAGGGCATTGCTCAACTAAAGACACAAGTTTCTACACATTTTTTGTAGAATATATCAAGGTCATTCAGATTGAATGTGATTCCAAATCACAGTGGCAAGCTTTCTACTTGCCGCTTTTCAATGAAAGACAGATTTTTGGAGAAAAGCCAGAGTTTGGCTGCCTCTCTTGCAGAGTGTCCATTACTAATGTGCGCAAAACTTTTTTGATGTTCTGCTAATGTCGAAAAATACAATTCACAACTGTGGTGTTTCCTTTAAATACGAAATTAAATTAAAATCAAAGGTGAATAAGTTTGTTTACATGATGAGTCAAAGTCATGGTGGTGATGGGATACCTAGCGATACCATTAGCTTTCAGAGGAGACTTTGACGACTTATTGAGGCATTGGAGTGACACAAGCATTGCTGCTATTGCTGAACATAAACCAAGATGATGTAAAATGTGTTTCCATTGCAGTTTTGCCATAGACCAATTTTGATACGGCTGAAAAACCACCTCATCCTAACGTGAAAATATTTGAACAAATAACATGTTTTTTCAAAATCACCTTGTTTCCATTAAACAATTTTATTTTTATAAATCCAATTTGCACCAATTTATGGTAAATGGGGTTTTCTGCTCAGTGCTCCATTTGCAGTTGAGGTGTATGGCCGTGTCTTGGTAGGTTTGTTGAGTCATATTTTTCCAATTTCAGATTGATGTTCAACAATCTGAAAGCTGGGGTATAAAATGTCTAAAAGCATGCCAGCTTTAGACATTTCATACTCCAACATGATTTATGATCCAGAAAATATGGCAATTGTTTTACCTGGGATTTATTCAGAAATTTTAGATTAAGAGGAAGACAAATTGATGGAATGGAAGACACTTTTTTTAGAGTTGTATTGGCAAAATAAGTGTTTCTTTCCATTTCACAAAAATGTACCACTTTATGTTTGCCTCTCACATAAAATCCAAATAAAATCCATCGAGGCAAAGTTTAATATTCAATTCCTACAATACAAAGCAACAGCATTATTTTTCCTCACAGCAAACATCCGCAGGTTGAACTGACATATTCCCACCGCGAAGGCGAAGAGCAGTGTAAATAACGCCTTATGTTTCATGCACCCTTTTTCCAATATTGTCAGATAAAATGCAGCCTGTTACAGAAATACACCGCTGTTCCTGACAGGGCGAGCTGTCTGTGCATATGGGTGTTTACACTGCTTCGTCAAGAGCACTCCGTAGATGCTGCTTTATTGAGCAGAATGCAGGGGCATGACGGGAGGGGAGGGTGAAGGGGAGAGGGAAAGAGGGAAAATGCATATAATCCATGGCAGGGACACATTTACAGTGTCTGTCTGCGTCAGCTCTTACATAAACCCGCAATGACGAGCCAAAAAGCGTCAGAAACTGAGCCAGCGCAAATCTGTAGCCGCGGCTGCTTCCAAGCCTGTAGGGTCTGCACTGGTACACACGCACACACACACACACACACACACACGCACGCACGCAAATCCCCTTTTGCCCTGGAAAATACGTTTTTAATCATCCTCTTGTTACTTTCGCTTGGGTGTCTGTCATGATGTGATTATCACCAAAGCAGCACAACTTAGCCGCTCTTTGTCCGTGAGGAAATTTCTCATTGATAGAAATGTTTTATTCTTTTTCAACAGTGTACAGTAAACATGCACAATGAGATAAAAGTCTGACGCACATCATTCAGAACGCATAAAAGAAATAAAACGAGAGAAACGACACGCACACAGTTCTGAGATGAGATAATTGTACCATTCAGGTCTTTTCCCTTTACTACTCAATCCATTATGGTTTACAGCAGGGAATAATTGTTGAACACTTGAAAATAGTAACACTACACACTTAGAATTGAGCGAGGAAGGCAACTTATCCAGACATTCCTGCTACACCCTGGAAGAAGGAGCTTGTATAAGTGTTTTTGCTAATTTCAACAAGATACACTTGAGACAACACCGATGTTTTGGATATATCCAAACAGTAAAAGGTTTCAGACAAACCCACTTGAGAATGTATTGTTGGGGAAAAGCAATATGTTAATACCAGTGTTGTGGTCAAGACCACCTAACCCGAGACCAAGACAAGACCAAGACCGAGGGAAGTTGAGACCGAGTCAAGACCAAGACCAGTGCCCCACACTACATGATACGATAAAATGTGAAATATGATCAAAATTCCTTCTCAAATTGATCTGAAAGATCCATATTTCCATAAAAACACCTAGATATTAAATACTTAATAAATTTAACCAATATTAAAAGCAGAACAAACTCTTTCTCCTGCTTTGCTTCCATCTCTGTGCTACGATCTGCGGTGGTCTTGTGCCATCCCTAAAAAGATAACGCCCTGGGTGTTTGTCCATGTTGCTCATGTCAGAAACCACCACTGTCTGCACCATTATACATAGCAATTGAGGTAATGCCCTGACGGTAAATAACGCTCAACTATGAACACTGACCAAGGAGCAACAAGCAAGAAGTAACCAAACACAAGGCGCTCACCGTGACTGTTCTCACCCGCTCTCCCGCTACATGAAGCCAGGTAGTCTGACACCATGGCAGACTACCATTACAGCTGCCACTTTGAACGAAAACAATCAAAGAGCAATGTGCATGCTCTGTGTGCTCTTTCGTTCTTGTGTTTTATTTATTTGTTAATTAAAAAAATATCAATGTACATAATTAAATAAAATAATGATAGCTACTGCAGTGTACGCAGAGGATTACAAGAACAAAGAAGAGTGTTCTGTCAGGTCAGCATACGCTGTCAGATCGTCATACGCTTAGCACAAACTCACAGCTATATCTGTCAGACACATCATTACCATATAATTTTATTTAATTAGCAAAATAGAATCATGATGTAGATCATCATACACTTTACTAAACAGTTGTATGGCATCCTGACTTAGCGGTTAAGTAGGTTAATAAGTTTTACACAGGCGTGTGTTGTAGTTGACTGCAGTTGCAGCCAGACCTTGCTTTAAATACACTTTGAGACCACGACAACGCATGTATATATATAAAGTTATCATTGAAAACAATTTAATGACTTATTTTCATCATAACTTGTTGCATATGGTGAACTGACAACTCCTCTGACGGTCAGACTTCTTAATGCGCAGGCCTGGTACTCACTGCATGTATGCTATTCTGATGTATGGTAATCTGATAGAACAACGGCTCTCAGTGAAACTCCAGTCCTATCTAATAAGTAAAGAAACGAGCATTTGAATCGTACTGTTCCTGAATGTCGCATCAATATATTGCAGACTTTTGGACACAGCGTTGTCCCATATTTGCGACAAGTCAGTCAACATCTCTGCAGAATAATTCAGCACAGTGAGTGACTTTTTTTTCATCACAAATGCTTATGTGTCTCTATATACAGATAGCTTTGCTAACATCACGTCAACGGAGCTTACCTTTAATGAGCTTCTTTTCTGAGTGACGAAAAAAGTTAGACGTTGTCCCTGTCATGATCCGTGTTTCTGTGTATTTATTTTAAGGTTTTTCTGTGTTCAGTTTCTGTCCTGAGTCTCTGTTGTTTCTGCGTCTTTCTCGTTGATTGCTTCCCGGGTGTGTCTAGTTACCTGATTACCCTCATATGTATTTAAGTCCACCTGTTGTCTTTGTCTCTTGTCGGATCCTTGTCGTACGTCGTATGTCATTTGTCTGCTTGCCACCACAGTCGAACTGTAAAGACCTGTGTTGGTTCAGCTCTCGTTTTCAGTCCTCTCTTTCAGTTGCTGTGTGCTAACTCTCTGCCGTGCCGCCTGTTATGGACTGTGTTTGAGCTCTCTTTATTAAATTCATCATCATCTTCATCACTACCTGGGTCATCAGCGTTCATTCTCACCACCACCAACCAGACCCCATGACAGTCCTCACCGTCTGTGAAAGCGAAGCGCTGCTGAGTTAGCTGTGGCCATCGGATTTCTTATGATTTATGCAGCGCTATTCTATTACTGACGATTAGACATCTTCTGCCGCTGAGAGAAAACCACTGCGCATGTCTCAGAGCGCTGCGTGCGAGCGAAAGGTGGGGGGTAAGGGAGAGAAACAGAAACACGTAATTGGCAAGTCACGTTATTGGTCGGATTTTAATCGGTACGTTTTGCATCCACTGAAAACAAAGATGTTAAGAAATAAACTGGATAGTATGCTGTACACTTAGTGATATTTTCACAGTTGCGGTCTCGACTGGTCTTGAAATAAAATGCCGAGTCCTAAGCGCCCAAGACCGAGACCAAATGCGGTCGAGTCCAAGACGAGACCGAGACCATCAAAAAATGGTCTCGAGACCAAGAAAGATCTCGAGTACTACAACACTGGTTAATACATATTATATATTAATTTTGCTTTGTTACATAGATTTCAATGTATTAATTTTTTTGACGCATTCATTTCTTCTCTTCTGGCGGAACCTTTGTATTGGTGCGTTTCCGGTACCACCAGTAAATCTGGTAAATTAATTTTTACCATTTTCCTTTTTGTTTCTCTTGAAAGAAACGAAACTTCACAGTTTGATTAGTCCGCACCTAGCAGCTGAAAAAAAGGTCCAACAGGAAACTGGTGCTGGAGTAGCGCTGCTTTTTTCATAGTCAAAGGCCGGAGGTTTGAAGCACAAAGAACAGGTTTGGTGGAAAAGCTCTTTTAAGCATTAATTTACTATAAATCACTAAACATTGTGGGGTTTGTTTCTGGTCAGGGAGGTGACCTGCTGCATCAAGCCTTGGCAGTGGCAGCTGTATTGTGTCTGCATTTAGTTGTTATCCTATATTAGTGTGAACATGTGCAAAAAAGTTGAAGTGCAAATTAAAATGTAAAATACGTACACTGCCTTTCACGCTGACTCAGACTCAAACTGTACCTAATACTCTTATGGAGCCCTGCAGATTAAAATTTCATAAGCAACAAGGCTCATCCCTCCCTTTTCTAAGACATTGTAATCTGAGATGAGGGGATGGTTGGATTTAGAGAGTACTTCCTCTTAGATATTATTTGATGATAATAATTTCTACATTTATTCCACATGTCAAACATAGCAAATATAAAGCCCCACTTCTGACACCACATTCTGTATAAGGAGCCCCCCAAAAATAACTGATTATATGCTTTCAGTGCCTGGAGATAAGCGCCTGGACATCAGTGTTGTACTGCGAAACATGGGATTGAGCCTGAACCACTGATTCCTGAAAAGCTGCTGGTCACTCAGCTTGAGATTTAAGAGGAATTTGGTCTGCCCCCCTCTTTGACCCCAGTTATCTGTGGTTACAAAACGCCCATCTGCTGGCAATAACCATGTGTGAAAAGTGTAAGTGTCAAATCACCAGCAGATGGCAGCGTTGAGTATGAAATCTTCCTTCATGTGTGGGGATGGGGAAGAGAGCGGTTGCGGCGGGCATGCGGGAGAGAATAAGCAACGGAGAAGTAAATATAACTAATTTGTACATGGGACAATGTGGAGAACTGTTTATTCTGATACAGAATTTTATATTTAGTGCTAAAAGCTGATTTAAAATAATCAACTCTCCATCAGAGCTTATTTCTAGTTGTTTCCGCTTCAGACTGAGATCTAAATCAGTAAGAAAAAAAGATGCTAAAGATGACAGCAAGCAGAAAATGAATCACGGCTGGGCTGTCGGGTTTGGCAGGTATACCTGAGGACTACCCCTCTGTCTTAGTGACGCAAATCAAAGCGAGGCAGAACAACAGAGGACGAGCAGCTTGCTTATCTCCCCTCACCAGCGGTGTGTCCGGAACGGCTCGTCTCTTGAGCGCTTGGCAGATAAAGACGGCAGCAGCTCGCGCGGTTTGAAACGGCCTATTTAAAAAGCTGATATCAGGCCTGTGAGCCCCTCCAGCATAGCCTGGGCCAAAAGAGAGGCAGAAGACAAGAAGAAACAAAGAAATAAAGAGGGAAAGAAGGAAAGAAAGAAGTGAGGGAAGGGAGGTGAGAGCGAGAAGTAGGAGTGTGAGGAAGGGAGACGGTGAGGAAATACCACAGGACAAAACACAACACGCAGCCTCTGTTTCTTGGGGTGTCCACACGATGGTTCGTTACTCACGTTGTGCCTTCATTTCACATGAATCATCGAATCTCTTTGGCATGGATTTATTAATCATGACTGCTCAATCCTTTCTGCATCTCTGCATGCATCCAAGAGGTTTCATCTATCAGACTGCATGCAAATGTTTGCGTGTTCCCATTGTCACTGTATTACGTCTTACCAAGAGCACACGCCATCAAGATGTCTCATATCCTGTCCCTCTAGGCTAGTAAAAACCAGCCCCCGTTACACTTTGCTTCGTCCAGAGGATCTGGACTCCAGGGTATTGAGAAATGATTGCTTGCTGGAGACATGGATGCTGTTGAAGTTTTAAATTTTACCCAATCGATAATGTTTGGCTGTGACGTGCATAATGCACCAGCTGGATGTTATGAAGTTTACCGGAAATTGCCCGTAAACTTCATAAGTTTATTGACAAGGATGGTTGTTGACAGAGTCTGTCAAAAGCCATCCTCCACTGCGATGACAGACGTGCCGACAGACGTGCCGAGCCGAATGATTACATTATTTGAAAAGTCTCAAAACAACAGCATTTTTGTTAACTTTCTGGGGCAATTTATCATCCAGCAAAATCTGTTATTGTGGATTTTGTATCACTATATGCTAGTAGGAGCTACTATAGCTACGTTCTCATCCTTTTCGCTCTGTAATTGTTACATTACGTATCATGATTGTGTGAAATGTCGTTCAACAGAATCGGAAATTGAAACTTATGCCCCTGATCTACCTCGGCTGTAAAGCGCAAAAAGAGATTGTGGAGCTAGTGCTGCTTCATCCATAGCAAAGTCAGCGGCAGCAGCTGTCCAGTCCGTGGGAGGCCACAGAACGGAGACATCGTGTAATCCTACAGCGCTCGTCTAATCTGCAAAATCAATCAGTATGTTGATCAGCGGAAGCTGATGCAGATAATAGCATGCTAAGAAGAGTATACAACAACATTTCTTTGAATTAAAGCAGGGAATTGCATTTGGAAAGCATGCATAAGGATGTCGACCCGCCGGAAGTCCCCCATTAGAAAAAGGGAATCGGTCGCAGCTCACTCTGTTGTGACGCGAACGAACAAGCAGTCCACAATGGAGGCGGAGGAAAAAGTGAGATCTGAACAGATTATTCACCCACACCATCAAACTTAAATGGTGCTCAAGGCTTAGCAAAAGTGTGGGAGGTATTACATGCAATTATCACGGATCATTCCAACGGAGCAGCCCATGGAAAGCTCGGCTTTAAACTGAGCTGAGAAACAAATGATTAAAGATGAAGACGGAAGCATTAGATTGTGATGCAGCGCAGGATTGTGAGGTGTTGAACTCAAGTAGAGAAGTTGAAGGTTAATTTCAAAGTTTAAAATACTTGTTTATGTCTACATCTGGTGGGAGAAGCTAGAAGTTGCAAGAACATCTGAGACATTTTGTGACAAAAAAGCAAAAATCTGTAGCAACAGGAAATACTTTTTCAGCACAATGTGGCATATTTTGATTAATTTCTAAATGGTCAGATATTATAACAAGGTTTATTCTTACTATCTCCACTAACACAAGCTCAGAGGTCCCGCTCTCATGGGGTGGCGGACGGCTGACCAGAATGTATGCTAACTGCTTGAAAATCATTCTTGCCACTACCAACTAGTTCCCAAGCCCGATTAGCGCAACTGATAGCTCTACTCTCTGCTGAGTCATGATGGACAATCGAATGTGCCAACAGGGCTATTTCCCCTGAGAGCAAAACCTAAAAAAGTTCGTCCATCTGAACACACTCACATGACAGACGTGAGCCTCCCTGAAACTTGCTGAATAATTGAATCACGCCGTTGCAGCCCACAGGGAGGCACTTTCCAGAGTCTGCAGAGCGCGACAGGGTTCAAAGCTATTCATTTTGATGAATCCAACATCTGGCCTTTTGGCTTCCTCTTTGTCTCAAAGTTTCAATCCTGTCTTTTCGATGTAACTCTCTCTTTCTGTCTGTCTCTGATTGCATTTGGGTGTCCCTGTTCACTGTTACAGCCCATTTTGAGGCCATCTCATCTACAACCTCTAACTCAGCGGTGCTCAGTAATTAACACCCATTATCCAGTCTGAGAGACCAGAGAATATTCATGATGGGAAAATGACAGACTACTGATTCGGAGTCAGATTCTCCTCCCTGTGTACTCTGTAAACATTGCAAATTCCTATTTAGTCCAGAATTTATTCAATTTGTCTCCTTTAGTTTTCTACGTGTTCAAACAGCAACAGAGGGAGGCTTGATGCTATATTAGTAGGCTTGTGCACATCACAAATATTTTCTTTCCTCTAAAGTCAATAGAAAATATTCAGTTTCTTGCCTTTCAGGAGCAATTCTTCAGTCTTCAGTGCTGCGTGTGCGCGCGCGTGTGTGTGTGTGCCTGAGTTGTGGCAACGATGGAGAATGGCATCAGCTTCAGAGATGACAAAAGCTATTTTTAGAGCATGCCAGCCATGAGCTTACTTAGGCAGAAGAGGAAAAAGAGACGAGGCAGAGTGTGGAAATGAAAGACGGGAAATGTAAGGAAGTGACACAGAGAGGCTGATAACAGTCAGAAGGGTAAATCAGAGGAAGAATGTTTATAATCGAGGCTTTCAGAGGCTCCTTTTTAAATGTTGTTGCATTCATAATAGCTCAACATTTTTTCTAGTCTTACAATATCCATTCAGCCTTTTCACACTTTACCACCCCACAACTACAAACTGCAGTATTTTAATGGGATTGTATCCCATAGGCCAAGACAAATGGCTTAGAAGTAAAATTACATGGTTTTTACATTTTGTAACTAAAATCTAAAATCTCAGGTATGCACAAACCTCTAAAGCCCATTTACTCTGATATTCCATTATATATTGATTGATTCCAAAATAAAATCCAGTGAAAATATTATTTGGCTCACATCTAACAAGCTCAATCTTTCTATCGATAGATAGAAAGATTGAGCTTGTTAGATGTGAGCCAAATAATATTTTATTATCTATTTATCTATCATAGATAGATAGATAGATAGATAGATAGATAGATATTTATCTATCTATCTATCTTGTTAGCTAGCTAGCAATGTCACTAGCTTAGCTACCTATCTATGTCGCTAGCTGTCTATCAATCTCGCCAGGTAGCTCTAGCTATCTATGTATCTGTCTATCTTGTGAACTAGCTAGCTAGACATTAAAGGTTTCTTCTGTTTTTTTTGTTTTTTTTAATTGACTCTTTCTTGATTAGCTCAAAGTCAAAAAAGGAAGAAATTAGATGAAGAAAACTGAGAAAAACTACCTTCTCTTGGACTTTTTCTTGTAGCTTTGTATTAGTAATATGATAATGATAATGGTGTAATAAACAGCTATAATTTAAAAAAAAATTAAAGACAAAAACACCACAAAATTAAGGAATCTACAGGTTTGTGTGTCGAGTGCAAACTGCAATCTTCGAAAATAAATAGCAATAACCTAAGTCATTTCCAAGTATTGTTTCAGTTGAACTCATCAACCTTTTGTGTATATCTGCTTTAATTAACCAAGTCTGAAGTTTGAGCAAAACACCTTAAAAATGATATAAACTCCAGATCACCTGATGCCGTCTGAGCTGATAAATCCAATTTCCCACAATGCACGCCTCGTCTCTTTTCATTGCATATTCCATTAGTGATACCCAGTGCATCAGTGCCTTTAAATATTCATATCAATCCTGCAGCATGGATGTTATTTAGCTCTAATCTGTGAGTCTAGCGACACAGTTAGCAAATAAGAGGATGCTTTAAAAGTTCTATTTCCCGTAAAACTGAACAGATCCCCCAGGGGCCCCAACACCTTCTGCGACATCTGTCCTAATGATGCACAAAGAGTTTCCAAACGAGTCCTCTTTCATAATTAATGTTCCATGTCAGTGTGACAGCGCATCTCTGTCTTTTCTGTCTGTCCCTTTGTCTCCTGTGATTAGGCCCCATATGTTTCCTTGCAGAAACGTGGTTGTTGGCCAGATGATGTCAGTGTCCCTCTGTCGCTCCATTTACCTTCCTGTGATCTGTCTGTCAGTCTGTCTGCAGGCCGCGGGGAGTCTCACACTCGGGAGGCAGGCGTGCGGAGAGATGGGCGCTCATACCGTACCCGTAAACAACGAAAAGCCTGTAGGCACGGCTAGATTTGCATCGGAGCGGAATCCATCCATACATCTTTATTCAGGCCAGCGCATGTATTTACTTTGGGCTTAGGGGTACAGCTATTGCCTTTTTAGCAGTGCAGAGGAACAAAACTCATTCCGTTCTCTAGTAAAACCCTTAAAACCCAACAATCACAAGGTGGACAACATTTCTACTAAAGATATACCTCAATCCAATCACCTACAGCTTCTCAGGCGTCAATGCTCAACAGGAGGCTTGAGTTTCAGGGCGATGTTTCACACGGTGTGTGAATTAACTCGGAAGGTTCACTTCCATTTTTGTGCCGCCGTCTGAGCTCAGCCACACCGCTAAATGTGGGAATCCACAGGGGAAACAGAAAGAGCAACAGGTCATTTTAACGATTTGGAGACTGTGTGGTCAGGAAATGTGAGCAGAGAACTTGCTCTTAAAAAAACTACCAACAACCATCGTCATACCTAACGTTTTGAGCAAACTTTAACCTTTAGATTTTGGAGGTAAGATTCAGGTAATAATGTCAGTGAAACTGGCAACTGGATTCTCTAACAGAAGTAAAAACAACTTAGACATTTTGCTAACCAGTGCTAAACTATGAGTGTCGAACAGCCCCAAAACTGACTGCTGAGGTAACATGAAAAACATCTTTCTGTTGGCCAAAGTCCAAATATTATTATCCAATTTCTGTTAGAGTTAGGTTTGCTGCTTTGACTAGGACCCTTATTAAGTTTGTTTAATTGACTGGTATTGGAGGTTAGCGCGACCCCAGAGTTTTTTCGCTATTCACAAACAACTGTGTTACGTAACTTTTGAGACCCGTTCCAAAAATTCTCAGAACTGCCTTTTTTAATAGTTCATACAGAAAATGTACCTTAGTATGCATCAATACGCACAGCAGAACCTGTCTTACCACTAACTATACAAGTTAATGTTTACAGTCTTCCATATTTCTACTCTCGGGAGGTACAGCCAATCAGCGCAAAGGAAAATAAATAGTGCTCCTGCTTTGGCTGCTTTGGTAAAGCCAGCCATTAGCATGTCAAATAGCACTGTGACTAGGTATGTTATTTTCCCAAGATGCATTTGTTTTCCTGAATATTTCTGAATATTTCTGATCCCTGATATTGGTCAACTGTTTGTGTTTATGTCAGCAGCAACGTGTGCTACCACATTCAATAACATAGCAGCAAAAAGGGTTTTGGAATTGAAAATGTTTGTTTTGTCGATACACAGTTTTTGGCTAAAATGCAACTAACTTCAATTCATCAGTTACAGACTCAGAAATTAACTCCATGAAAAATTTTCATTGAGTCCCACCACTGCATAATACTTTTAAAGTTAAGATGAACTAAATCAGGAGGATATTTTTGAAATTCTTCAAGGTAAAGTATGGAAAACTCATGTCACATTTTGGGCGTGTGGTAAAACAAAATAATCAAAATCCCATAAAGCCTAACGAGGACAAACTCCTTCATAGCAGGCTTGCCCTCCACAGGCCATTGATCCAAGACGCTTTGATGAATGGCGGTTTAGAGCTAAAGCTTCCCTTCATCCATCACCTCTGCCTCCATTCTAGTTTCCACCACTATCTGTTTAAATGAGGAATGCACTTCTCCTATCATTATTTTTCTAATGGTGAACCTTTTAGGTGATTATGCCAGGCATACTGAAATATTGAAATGTTCTAAGTGGAAAATTAAAGCTGAGTACTGACTTCTGAACCACGAAATTTGCATTTAAATGTGCTATTTCCATTTAATTGACCAAACTAATGGGTGTTTTAACTGCTGGTTTTCTGAAGTGCTCATGTTTTTCTTTTTGTTTTGGTCCTCTGCTTGAGTTCTTTCTGTAATTTGTGAACATTATCGGTACTGATTCTCAGCATACATAAAATAAATGGGATTTCTGTTTTAAAATGCTGAATATGATGGGACACATGGAGCTACTGAAGCCTAAACGTGACGTTTTGTTGCACCGCATCAAAGGAAGCCTTCAGACAGAGGGCCATTACTTCCAGCTGACATGCTGCACCTGCTTTTACCGCTTTATTTTTATCCCCAGAAAAGTTACATTTACTGCAGGTAGGCTGCCGTTTATCACCCTGCCTGGGAAAAAAAAATTGGACATTTCTGAGCTTGAAAATTAGGAAATTTGTTAAGAAAAAAAAAAATACTGAAATTTTCTGGAAAAACATTGAGAAATTTCTTAATTTGAAAAGTCAAAAAATTAGCTAGAAAAGAAAATCTGAAATGTTGGTATTAATCCCACAAATGGTCTAGAAAGAGCTGGGAAATTTTAGACTTTGAGAAGTTGAAAATCTGCATGAAAGAAACTGAAATTTTGAAATTAATCTCAGAAGAATTTTAAAGACAAATTGGAAATTTCTGAGTTTGAGAAGTAGAAAATTTGCTAGAAAACAATCTGAAATGTTGACAGAAATCCCAGAAATTTTCTAGAAAAAATGTGGAAATTTCAGTTTGAAAAATTGAAAAAAAAAAAGAGAAAAAAATCTAAAAAGCAAAATATGAAGATTAATCTCAAATGTTTTCCAGAAAAAACTTGGAAATTTCAAGTTTTAAAAATCAAAGCAAAAAAAAATCTCAAAAATTTTTAAGATTAATCTTAGATGTTTTTCTAAAAAAAACTTAGACATTTTTCATCTTGTCAAACTCATAAAATTCCCAAAAAGTCAAAAAATTAATCTCAAAATTTCTAAATTCTTTTGGCAGAAATGTACTGCTCCTTTATTTTATTTTTCTATCTACAACCTAACACGGCGTAGTAAGCTTCTGGTCACCGGTGGATGGTCTGTAGATATTCATCCAGGAAGTGTCTTTGCTCTCATTTCTACATTTGCCATCACTCTGCTCTCTGACTCCAGTGGCTCTAATGACTAATAAATAATTTAACCACGCTTTCCTTCATTTGCTTAGTTTTTCTCACCTCTGCCCCGTTTTCTGCTTCTTACTTTCTCCCACCCTCCCACTAAACATATGACCCCCCCACACTCCCACCTCTCCCACTGCCAACTCCACACACACACAGTCACTCTTCACAGGAATCTGTCTCACTGATGTGAGGTCGCAGTCAAACTTTCTTCTTCTTCTTCTTCCATTTATTGGCTATTTAGATTTTTAAAAGCCCTATCACTGATATATTGTTGCCTAGAAACATCAAAATGAGCTGCAATCAAAAAATAGGTGGTACCCTCAGCCCTCTAGATTTGAACTGTGTTGCTTCTTTTGTGATTTTTCTACCACTTTTCCTATTTGAATAGAAATTAAAAGGATTTTCAGTTTGCTAAAAGTGCTATTTATCATAATTATAAAGTAAATACTGACTCAGATTCAAACATTCTGCTGGTGGTTGACTGATACATCTTCTAATAATGACTGACTTATTGACAGTTTTCTTAACGACTGGTAGTGAGCAGATGTAGAAAGTTAGGGTTAAAAAAGTTGCCATTTAGCAGAAGTGACCTGGATGCATAAGTGTGTGTTATGCAATGATAGACCCCCCCTCCGGCAACGATGCATTTCCCAGCCCCACTGATAAAAGATTAATGCTCATTCTTACACTACTGTGAGTGCTTTCTTCCTTGAGGACTCTCAGGAAGTTCAAACATAAAGCACAAGATGCTAAAAATAAAAAATATTTTTTAAAATAACGGGTGATTCTGGATGTTTCCTTCCTGGACTTACAGGCCACAAATATTTACTGATATATATATATAATGTCTAGGGCTGCCACAATAACAAATTTTTGCTGGAAAATAAACTGTCCCAGAAGTTATTGCTAGAAATGATAATATTGTGATTTTGTTACCATTTTCAAGTGCTATAATGATATTGGCATAATAAAGCAGGAACACGTACTCAAAGAACAATAAACTTTAAATTCTAATAAACATTTTACACTGCAACTGGAAGACGTGTTAAATATCCACAAAAAATAAACAACAAATAAAATGAATTTTGAAGTCCCTGTAAACAAAATTGTCCTTGAACGGTTTTCCTGAGTTGCTTCTCCGCCATTAGTGAGTACATAAGCATGATTGACAGCGCTAAGACCCTCCTCCTGCTTCTGATTGGATGATTTTGGTCAGGAGCGATGCATTTCTTCAGATGGCAATATTAGCTCAGTGAGGAGGTGAAGGAGCTCAATCTTTTCAGACATCATCTGTCTCATAACATTCTGTCATGAGACAGAACATGGTCTGTCTCATGGTGACAGACCATGTCACAACATGGTGACGGTTTTAGAAAAATATGTAAAAAACTTACATTTTATAAAAGTTGCAGTTTTAGAGTTCTTTTCAGACTACACGTTTAAATTGTCTTGTCATTCATGGGTTTAGCAACCCTTTAGGAAGCCACGAGGTTCCAAATCCAGGACCGGGAAATCTAAGAGCCTTATATTATCAATCAAATCAATTTCTAATGCAGGCGTATTGATTCTTGTATCACAAAAATAAAAATATCGATCTCTTTTGTCGAACCTATTACACTTTTCTAAGTGTTTTGTTTTTTAGAATCAAAAGGTGGATCAAAGTCAACTCTAGGCTACCTTCAATAGCATACAGGTTTTCAAAGACATGCCTGGCATGCAAATGTACTTTTAGACTGTGAAAGAGTAAATTCAGGTACACAAGATCCCAGGTGTGATAATCCTTTTAGCCAGGAGGAAAGAATGATGACCACATTATTTATATTTGGCAGCAGTCTTAGTCCCAGATGTGTAAACACCTACAGCGTAAATCTATAGCTGCACGCATGGCTGCTTTTCCTAATATTAGTCTAATTCCTATGTCATCTTAGTGAACAGGATTCTCCTCCTTCTGTGTGTGTAAATGAATAAACCACAGAATAATTTCCCACCGCTTCATAAGAGGTAATAAGATACGGTGCGATGCATATTAGCATGGGAGCATGATCGTTCCAGTGCCTCTGATTTCAGACTCTGTTGGATTTCTGCCCAGATACAGGAGGGGGCGAGTGGAAGCATGGAGAGAGAGAGAGGGGGGGGCAGGTTAAAAGCAGGCATGCATGAAGAGTGATAACACTGGTTGCTGTGGTGATTCATGTGACCCTAACTAACACTTCCAAAAACCAGCGTGCAAAAACAAGTTATGAAAGTGTTTAAAGCTTTAATGTGAGAGCAAGTAGTTCTAGAAAATAACTCCTGCAACTCCTAGTAATCTGTTAAAACAAATTAACTTCAGTAGTCATCTAAATCACTGTATACGATCAACGGCCATTTCATAATTTATTCCGTACAAGTAGAAGAGCACCGATTACAGACTTCCTGCAGGTCACAAGGCCTGTCACAATACCAATTCTTATAAATTGTCCCAGTAATTATTGCAATAAACAATAATATTCGCCATATTTGCAAACCAATGTTTACATTTAATCTATCAAAGCCATTCTTCAACACAGGCTGTGTTTCCGATACATATTCCATTGTCAATATTCGGCTAATGTCGAACAAACCCAACTTCGCAATCGCTGTGTTTCCATTAAATACGAAACGCAATTAAAATCACACATAAATAAATTTGTTCACGCGATATGTCAAAAACATGCCGCGCCATCATCCTCCAACTACTTCCTTTCATTGTCTCCTTCATTGTTTCCACCAGCAGCATCATCTGGTTGTTGATCACTTAACTCGAAAGATATGAAAAAAGCATTTCTGTTCCAGTTTTGCAAAATACATTAAAACTGATACGACTGAAAAACCATGTCATCCTAGCTCAAAAACTTTACTCAAAAAAATTTTTTTTTTTTGAAACTAGCATGTTTCCATCAAGCAAAATTATTTTTGTAATTCAAATTTGCACAATTATATGGGAGTCAGTGGCTGCGTTTCTATCAACCACAAAATTCCACAATTTCAGAATTCGAAACACAGCAATTAAAAGGTTTTTCAATAAAAAAGTTTTGCGCATGCATGAGATGGCTTTTCAACCATATCGAAGTTTGTAGTTTTCCCAAAAACTGCAACAGCAACACCTTCTTCGTATCGCACGAGTCATGTGATCTATAACTGGAGGTTACTTCTGGCAGAAAAGACGAAGAAGACGACAGGAAGTGGTAGGAGGATGATGGCGCAACATGTTTTTCAATGACTGACAGCATGAACAAACTTATCCACGTGTGATTTTAATTCCGTTTCTTACTTAGTGGAAATACCACGATTTCAAAACTATGTTTTTATAATATTAGCAGAATATTCACAAAGTTTTGCTCACATCTGTATTGGAAACACAGCAAGTTTAGACAAGTTGTGGTCAGAGTTCCCAGCTCCACCACTCAGTCTCTTTCATCCTTTTCACTCCTCATCTTCATACAAGCCATCTCAGCCGTCCCACTCCAGCTGCTGCCAGTCTTCTATGCTATAAACGCCATCCTGCAACTACAAGCCTTTCGATTCAACACGCAATTCATCTACTGCTTCTTATCCTCGCCACAACTCTCTTATCTCTGACACTCAAACCAGTTTGAGATTCTTTGAAGAACTGCTTGTCTAGACCAAGAGTCCAGTCAAATCTCTTCTTCAATAAATTGTTTTTGCTTTCCTCCCTCTGGGTTTAAAACGCAACACAAATTTGGCACTTCTGCGGCGAGCCATAGCGGACGCAGGCAAAGCGAGGCGTGACGGATCGAGCGGAGCCACACCTTGACGTAGAGCTGCTGGAACTCATCCAGGTTTAGCCGGCCGGTGGGGCAGTCCTTCAGAAATCCCTTGTACCACTGCTTCAGCTCGTGCTCGTTGAACTCCGTGTTCTTCACCAGGTCCTCCATCACTTCAGGGGTCAGCTTGCTGTTCTGTTTCCCCATTTTTTTTCCCCTGGAAAGCAAAAAAAACAGAAGGGAAGGCCCCAGGAAAAACACACAGAGACACACACACACAGAGAGAGGGTTGAGGTTAGGCATTATCCAAATGTTGTGCAAGACCAAGAGCTAACAGTCCGCGCTACTGTACGAGGTTTTTGGGAGAGCGATTCATCAAAGCTGCAAGCAGAGATTTCTCGAGAGCGCTAAAAATACGCTTTAAACAAATGAAGTGCATTACGAGGCAGAATGGCTGAATGTCACACGGTGTAAATTAGGCCTTACTGCATCACAGCGTTCAGTTTCTGCTTCTGCCTTTGAGCAGATGCTGGTCCTCATTTGTTTGTTTTTGTACTTTCTTTGAACTGGTTCGTAGCAGAGTTTCTGGGTTATGTTCACAGTACTTTTGCCAAGCCACCTGAGCACATTTTGTCAAATCCTTTTGTTTAGATTATATATGCTAGAGCAACACAATGCAGTACAACTTAAAATAGGATTTACATTTAATATTCAGACTGAACAAAAAGTCTCCTTTCAAGTCTTGCCATATGGAAACCTGTAACTTTAACAAGTTTTGCTGGACGATAAATCGTCCCAGTAATTATTGCAATAAACAATAATTTTGCTGTTTTGAGACTATTTTCTAGTAATATAATGATAGTGGCATATTGCATGAAATAAGCTTATGCGATTAACTGAAAAGTCCATCGAATGTGCCAAATTTGTTTTATCTGACTAAAATAATCGCTGAGCTGCAGCCATATTTCATACTAGCTCTGCCATTGACTCCTTGTATTTGGCTCCATCCTTCATCCTTTAGCTCCAAATGTTTCTGGTTTCTGTATGTATAAAAAAAAGGTCCAAAAGTATTTTCCTTCAACTTCATAATTAAGACTTTATGGTTGCAAAGTGACAAAAACAAAACTTCAGGGGTGTGAATACTTTTAGAATACAACATGTTCTCGTTTCCCAGTTTTGTTTAAAGTTAATTATTTGTCAAACATTTCTCCCTCCGTATATGAAACCCATTCAAATGGATTTAATAGCAACCTTTTGAAGTAGCGTGTCCCCACTGTGAAGTTGCAGAAAAACTTTAGTATGTTTCAGTTTATCTTCCTTAATTCCTCCTTCTGCTCCCGGCTGCACGCAGCTGCCTCAGCTCCAATCTGCCTGGTGCTCATGCTACCACTTTATGGCCTTCATTAGTTCATTACCCAACCCCTAATTATCATAAATTTGCAAAATACGGTTAGAGTTTTGGAACATCCCCACTCTCCGTCTCTGCTGAGACACTCCTTCAGACCTCCTTCTGGGTGATAAGACCAACACTTGATGGATGGTGCCAGTTATCTGTCTGCATGCTGATAAAGACATGCTGCAGCAATGAACCGCAAAGATCGGCCTGCTATGATAATACATTTTGTTGGACGATAAATTGTCCCATAAACAATTGCGATTAATGATAATATTGTTATTTGAGACCATTTTCTAGGAGTATAACAATAATGGCATAATAATGCAAGTTTGGTCTCTCAAAAATCAATACACTTTAACTTTGAGAAGAATACTTCACACTGGAAGTGGAAGATATTTTAAATAACCAGAAAAACACTAAGTAAATTGGAAATGACCAAAACCATAAATGAACCACATATGAAGTGTCTGTAAACTGCCCTTCAAAAATGTTAATCATTAGAAATAAAATAAATTAGCAAGCTCATCTTAACACTTATCATTACGAGCCACCTTCACATCTGAGTGAGACAATGGTTAAATCAATAGCGGCATTATATTGTGCTGTACATTGAATAACAAATCTTTTCATACATTGTGGAGAATTGCGTTTTTTTTCCTAAATAAGACTCTAACTTTCAGAGACGCTACAACAGCCCACTCAGAAGTTGGCTGCCAAACAGCAGACCTGTTACTGTGAGATATTAATAATTTCGCTCAGGCGCTTTCAAGGTGTCCGGGATCCTTTATTGATCAAGCGTTGACTCCGCTTCTCCTACGACATCGCTTTGGAAATGCTGTTCGGCTGACTTTTACATCCTGCCTGTCAGTTTCTCATGGTGCCTGGATGACAACGTCCAGGCACCATTCCAAACATCCCCCTGTTCACAAGCACAGCAAATAGAGGCGGGAAATTTAACTCCGCTGGAGAAATAAAGTCAGTAGCTTTTCGGTGAAAGTTATCTCAAGAGCCTTTACAGGTTTGTGTTCTGTATGGCCATAAAATTCAAATAAATCTGGGGCTTAAAGGGAGAACAATCCACTCGTATTATAGACAAGAGTACCAGTTGGGTACTGTGTTTAGAGTTGAAAATGATATATATATTAGTGCTGTAGCAATACACTAATCTCACGATACCCAATATTCTGCTCACAATACGGTATATATCATGATACTCAGCAAAGTGTAAGATTCAATACATTTTTAAGATTTTCTGAAAGATTTTAGAGGGACAGAGTGATTTTGGTGACACTTTGTGACTGTTCCATAGACTTGGATTAAATTAATCAACCTGATGATATAATACTGGCGTAATAAATATTGTTTTTGTTATACATTTGCTTTGTTTAAATGTTAATTGTGTGGCTTTGTGCATTTGATTATGCAGAAAATGAACCTTTTTTGTCTTTTTCACTTATATTAGATAATGGAATTTATCTATTTCATTTCTTTAATTAATTGTAACTGGTTGTTTCATTACATGTCATTTTTAATGTAGAGAAGCTAGATTTTTTCACATATTATAGTCTTGTACACTCAGTTCAATTGGGGACCAAAGTTGCGACATTTGTCCCATTTTCAGCTGGTGCGGTTCTCTTTCACACTGCATTGTGTCAAACGAACCAAACCCTTTTAATTTTCTCATTTGTCTTAGATAAAATCCACGAGCCATTTC
Source organism: Poecilia formosa (assembly GCF_000485575.1). NCBI lineage: Eukaryota > Metazoa > Chordata > Actinopteri > Cyprinodontiformes > Poeciliidae > Poecilia > Poecilia formosa. Next base: position 1,025,296 of record NW_006800172.1, read on the forward strand.
TTCTGCTAGCGCTAGATTCTCACGTCTGTTTTTGGTTGTATTTACCCAAAATGCCCTGCACTGTAGTCCACCTCCTGCTATTGGACCGAATCAAGTCAGTGAAGCTAAAAGTGATCCGAGTTCACAAATGGATTATAATTTTATATTTTTATCTTTGAGTGAATCATCACTCTTTCGATTGCCTCTAACTTTGCTGCTGTTGCACCAGAATTTCCCCACTCGGGGACAACAAAGGCTTTTTCTATTTCTAAAAAAAAGCAACAAAAAAGAAAAAGATGAATATGTCTGAAACGTGAGTTTGGTGACAGTGGATGTTTTCTAAAAACTGTCTCTCCTAGCAATTTTTCAGTTAATTAATTAGGGGTAAAGATTTTTTTGAATCTTTTTGATCGTATCCAGTGAAACAAGCTTCACTAATGTGATTTCTTTGGAATACCAAACTGGCTCGGTTGAGCTATTTTTTCAACTTCGGATCATCTGGTCCGCATGGAGGTATCTGAGCCCCCTCTGCATGCTGCTATGTCCTTCGGCAAGACATGACCTTTTGAAGAAGACCTTTACGTGAGAATGCAATACTCCGTTTGGCAGTTAAAGCACAGATTACGCAAGAAAAACATACAAAAGTGCCCGGATTCAAAGACAGAAAAAGACCTCTAAAAAGGAAACTTTTTAGTGGCACCAAAGAAGCTTTGTGTTAATGCAACCCCCCTGAGCATCCTAAGTGCATTCAGTTGCTAATAAAAAAGCAGAGGAAGTTGTACAATTTTCTCATTCATAACTGACCCTGTGATCCATTAGCTGCGGTTTCTCTGTGAAAATCACCTAAATTGGAGCTTGGGGATTGTTTAAGCGGCAAACTCATTCTTTCAGTGACCACTTTTACCAATTTTTAATAGTATTTTAAACGTCTGCATGATGGCATAAAAGGCACACCTTTCTACCGAGGTTTACCAGGTTAAAACAAAAAGGTATGGAAACCTCATGGGATGAGGAAATACTTGTAATAGTTGTTTTTAATGGAACTGCTGCTGGTTCTCTCTTTTTTTTTTTTTTTTTTTTACAAAGGAACTGCATGAAGAAATTGTCTTAAAGTCTGGAATCATACCATAGAGAGCAATAACCTCTACCGCTACTCCACACACTGCCCCATGTCTTGGAATATTCAGCTAGAAATCCATAGTGTTTTACCTCCCACTCACAGCAACCCATTTCCTTTTGCAACTGCCTTCTATTGAAGGAGGAAAAGATGTATCCAAGTCTCTATGATACCAGTAACATGCCATCCACAGGCCAGAATAACCTCAAGCTGTACATTCACAAATGTAAACATTTTTCAAACTATATTGGGTTTTTAATCGGAACCATGTATCAGATGACACTAGTAAATGTTTTATTCCGCATCAACACTCCAGGTAGGTTTAACGTGAAATACGTGTAGAATATGTGGAAAAGTTATTCATGCCTATTGTTAACCTTTGTGCGTGCGAGGACTGAGGCAAATGATACAAGTGATACGGGTGTGGGGTCGGTTGGACCCCATTTGTAAACACAAGGGTTAAATATGGTGGAGGACCTGTCATGACGTGTCCCTGTTTCTCTTCTGAAGGTTCTTGTGAAGAATACATGGCACAACATGATTCTTTAAATAGCAAACAGGGTCTTAAGACATCACAACTACCCCAGTGCGAATCCAACCACAACATTGGTAACCACTAATCTAGAGAGATTCTGGCTACAGGATGCTACGCTGTTAGCAAAAGGGGGTTGCACAAAGTATTTTGTTTGTTAACTTGGAATTTACTGGTCCGGTACTTTCTGACCCTCATCTGTGGTCATGAGATACGGACCATGGCAGAAAAAATGAGATTTTGAGTACAACCTGTCAAAAATTAGCTTCTGTCGTAAGTTGGCCTTATTCCACCTTAGAGATAGGGTGGAGTCTCTGTATTAGCTGTTACCATCCAATTGCCATGGATATTTTCATTGAACTTTTAAAACGTTGCAAGAAAAGGCAAATTAGCCATGTTTCCATTTACTGGTTTGAAGCGAATCAACCTTCAAACCAGCAAAGCTTACTTTCATCAGCTGTTGAAGGTACACATGGCTGTAACAAACAGGAAATAGAGGTTGTAAACTACCATGGACCTCACATCTGAGAAAAATAGAGAGGTTTTCAAGAATGTGTTGCTATCGGGAAATTGTAATAGTTCTGTCATGCCAACCAGTACTGACGATGTTACATGCTGTAGAATATCTACGGAAAGAAATGCAAATCTAATGCACACCAACCTTGGAAACAGCTGATGAGTCATGTGACTTAAATGCTCACCACAATAGAACTTATTTGGCAAATGTGAGTCCATGTCCCTCTAGCACATTAAGAAAAGCCGAAAACCACCTCAAACAAGAAAAAAACCTTTTTGCAACACTGAGGAAGTTATGTTGAATTTTGTCATTTCCATCAACCTTTTCTAATGCGATACATCAAACACGATGACGGCTATTGAAAGAAATCAGTTAAGGTAGTTCAAGCATTCAACAATGATGCCTTCTGGGAATGTACCTTTGGAGATTAAGGGTATGTCCCGCTAGGAAGAGACACTGATGAAAACCCAGAAACAGGGACTATGTATTCCCATCTGGTTTGGGAACACTTTGGGATTTCCTAGAATGAGCTGGTGGATGTCACTAGACAGAGGGAAATGTGGGTTTTCCTCCTGGACCTAACCTTGGATAATCAGAATACGATGGATGAACTCAAATGTAGGTTTGGTGACAATAGATTTGTCTACATCTGTATCTCCAGACCATTGGAACTGCGCAAATGAGTGTGGATTGAACTCTACCCTTTGCCTTTGTTTTGTCAGTCTATGATCTCATAAACAAATGTCAGTCCTTCAGGGAATGTGCAAATGCAATGCCCTCTGACACGAAGGTGCAAGACACCACTTTGTTTCAAAATAGGTCCAGGATGAAGAAAGCAGCAGCAGCGGGACGTGTGCACACGTCCTAAGAGAGATGTGAACAAATGACGTAGTAGATTGCCATCATGACACTGTGCGTGTCTTTCTTTGTATTCGTACATGGAGGCTCTTCCCCGAATCACCTGTCAGTAGGAAGATTTACATCTTCTTTTAAGGGCTAACAAGAACGTCCATGAGATAAGGTGAACCTCTTGCAGAACTGTTGCATTTTTAATCGAAGATTCAGACTTGTGATGTCTTGATGTGGTGCCATGTGGAATCACGTTCACAAAGTCCTCACAAATCGCTCACGCTGCATCGTAATGTGAGCGATACTCAACACGCCATCTCTTGTCACTCGCTCAACAAACAAGCGGCAGAGACAGTTTCGCATCTGTGCTGCATCAGTGTGCAGCCGATGGACCCAGCATCACATTTTACATGCTGCTGAGGTACTTATTTTTCACTGTTTAGGCAGGGATTTGTCTCGGGAAGTTAGATTTGAATTAGTCTTACGTATGTATTTTTTCAGTTCTGTGCAAGGGCATTCACACCAAGTTTTTCACCATTTTTTCAGGTTACAATGAAACATGCATAGTTAAAAGGAAGCTGAATGGAGCCAAATTTAGAGCAATCCTGGAAGAAGACCTGTTAGAGGCTGCAAAACACATGCAAGGAAAATGACCCAAAGAAAGACATGGAGCAAGAGCAAGAATGCAATGATTTAGATTAAAGTATATTCATGTGTCAGAATGGCCCAGTCTAAGTCCAGATCTAAATCCAATTAAGAACCAGTGGTGACAATAATGTGTTACTTTGTATTTATTGAGGTTAGTGGCTGTAATATGACAAAAAGTTAAAAAAGGTTCAAGGAATTAAATTATTTTTCAGGAACACTTTCGGGACAATTAGGGCAACTTTAAAACATCATCTTCATCCACATCCATCAAACTGATGACGTTCATCTTCCATATAGGGCTGCTTGTCATTCCCATTTAGCACCTCGACTGATTGCTATTCTTCCAAGCTTCCTACGACCCCTGTCAGTCGCCCATCTGGCTTGTTACCGTCCACCGCCACCTTGTGATGCAATCAATCAGCACTGGGATGAAAACAGCCTGTAAATGTTATATGACTGAACTCCCTACGCTCTGCATGCAAATGCGACGATGACTAAACTCCCTCTTCACATTCCACCGAGCGTTTTCTGATGCATTCTCACTACTGGGTATGCGCAGTGGAATAAAGAGTGATGCAAAAGTAATCGGGAGATAGGCGGGAGAGAGGCAGTGAAGGTGGGGATGGGTGTGATCCGAGAGAAATGCAGAGGCATGACGCTCCTGTTGAATAACAGAGAACACACCCCGGCCCGGGCGTCTGTTGTCTCGATCTATGCGTTTGTGATGTTCTGCGCCACTTACTCACAAGTGCCACAGGAAAGAGACGAAGGAAACAAACACAGAACCAGCTGGTGCATCATCAGCAAATGCCAGTGCGCCCGCTTCAGGACGAGACCTGAGTATGGGGCCGGGCCGAAGGGGATGGGGATGGGGATGGTGGGGGGGAAGCTGGAGTGACGAGGTGCACCGGTTCACTTTGCAGCACTTTGCAGTTGCCGATCACACTCCGCACTGACTCTAAACCTGAGTCACTGGAGGGTTCAGGTCCTTTTGAACCCTTTTTGGAGGGAAAGCAGATGGGACGAATAAGGTGACAGGTGCAAGACTGACGATGACATATCTGCACTGTAAAAGAGGGGAGGCTTTACAGCCAGCAGAGCGGCCCCTGAGCTGGGGCAATGGGCCATTACATAACACCACCCCATTTCCCATCATTTGCCAACAGGACCTGACCTTGAGAGGAGGGCAGAGTGCTGGCATAGAGAGAGAGAGATAGAGAGAGAGAGAGAGAGAGAGAGAGAGAGAGAGAGAGAGAGATCCAACATCAGATGTCAACGAACCAGTCTGAGGTTTTACTCCAAGCAAATTTGATAGGCTATAATATCCTGAAGGCCTTTTTGTCTGGAAATGTAGCTTCCTACTGAGGGTGGGTTAAGGAGACACCCCCTACCCTCCACTCCCATGCCTCTCCATCTCTGTCTCTCTGTGTTGCTCTTTCACACACACACTATTGCAACATCAGTGACAAACCAACTCCACAAGCACACATCACACCCCATCCAGTGCCATGTCACGCCAAGCCACCCCACGCAAGTACCAATTATAAACCGAGAGAATCCACACATCTTTAAGCACCTCTATGCTTATTACCTGTTCACTTTGGATGCTGATTCAAAAATACTCCAGTGCGCATGTGTGTGTGTGTGTGTGTGTGTGTGTGTGTGTGTGTGTGCGCGCGCACGCGTGGGCTGCAAGAGTAAAGCAAACAAGACGTGTCATGCTTATTTGATGTCTGCAAGAAAAATATCGTCCAGATTTAATCCCGCAGGTATAATATGGCGGTTTTATTGATAAAACGTGGATGCGTGCTTATTTGCAATTATGTGCTCAATAAATCAATGAATCACTCAGGAAATTAGAAAGGATGACGCACCGCGTTGCATCATGTCAGCATACATCAAGCACTCAAGAGAATAATTTGAGGAGAAAAATGCGAGAAACGCAAAGCGCTCATTTTCTTACCTTGTGAGAGTGTGAAGTCAACGAGAGAAGTCCGGCGGTCTGGTGTCTGGAGTGGTTTCAAAAACCCTCCGAGGACGAGGGGGGTGGGGGGAAAGAAACAAAACAAGCACCTCAGTCGTATGAAATGCTCCTACCGCGAAACAAGAGGCTCACGGCTTTAATGTCTGCTTCTTTTTTCCAATATTGCTATTTGTTCCACTGTTTGGAGGAGGAGAGTCAGAAAGTACGGGGTGCAGATCCACAGAAAGATGCTGCTGAACACGAAGTGCTGCTGATGCACAGAGAGGAGGAGACAGACGCTCAGCGTGTGTGTGTGTGTGTGTGTATGCGTGTGTGTGTGTGTTATCAGCCTGATAGGCTCCGCACACAGCGGGAAACAGGCTGTCAACAACACTGGACAAGAACTAACAATGAACTCGCCCTTTCTCTACTCCACATAAGCATATCTTCTTAACCGACAAGCTCTGCTTGTATTAGAATCGGGGTCAAAGTAATGGCGGACGAGCAGCGCCTAATTAGGCCGCTTATTATTCAGTAGTTGTTTCGTTAGCAGCCGCAACAGTTTCCCGCCACTGACAGCAAAGCACAGAAAAAAACGTTAGCCAGGAAGCTAACTGGGGGTTAGCGACAAGATTAAACTGCTCATTTAGTAGGTGAGTCATTTGAGCTGTCTAACTGCCGAGTAAAGGGTATAAAATCATTACTACTTTAAATGTAAACTAATATCACAGCCATTTATTTTAAAAATTATTTAGGTTAGCATGAAGCCAGAGTTTCCTTACAAATTTTGCTAAAATTGATAGCGAATTTTAAAAATGTTATCATTTTGCTCTTAAAAATCATGAATGGATTAGATTTATGCAGCGCTTTTCTATATACTTTATTGATCCCAAGGGGAAAATAAATCAAAATAAAAACGTATAGAAAAGTATACCTATCATAGTGCGAAAAACAGTATTCTGTCTATTCCAGGATTTTAACAAAGGATATTGATGTGTCTATATAAAAAAAATGTCTAAATGATACATATGAAACATGTCAAACCCAAAAATCTTAACAGGATGTTGTCTTTTTTTATTTTTATTTTTTACCATGACTGTATACTATGTGATCAAAGATAAGTTTAAAAATTAGAAATAACCTTTGAAAGCAGATGTCTGAAGTCAAGTTACCATAATTCCATTCAAAATCACTGGTGGTGCAATTGTTGCTGTCAACACTTTCTACTACCACCATTGGTCAATACATTTATCATTAAGGTTGGAGTAAACAGGGACAGAGATCCCGTCAGTTCACCTCAGTTTTTTAACAGGATTTTATCATTTCGGTCTGAAATGATATGTATACATTTCCTATACATGGAAAATGTATACCATTTCCTGTGAAATGATATACATTTCATAGGAAGCAACAAGTATTTTTTCAGTATCATGTTTTTTTCTTTTTTGACTTGTGTAAGGAAAAGTTAAAAATGACAGAAAAATACATTTTTATTATTATAAGTAATTAAAAATTACTTAGGATATTTTTTATGCCTGGTTTAAATTTTTATTGGATTCCCCAATATATATTGCATTACTTTATAATCCAATATATTGAGAGCTTTATCATGTATTTAAAAATATTGATTTATTCATTTGATATATTTATTTTCAATTTATTCAGATAATTAAACATAGCATTGTATTTTAAAAAAAAAAAAAACGTATTAATATGACTGATTTGTGTCACTGTAAGGCTTCTGTAGAAGGAAAACTACCCAAAAAGTGGGAGGGAGGAAAAAGGAGATGGAAGGTAATATCATTTATGTCTTTAAATGATGGCCATCAGTTATTTTACTGCTGGTTATAGACTAACTTGTAAGATTATCTCGTCCCTGGTTCAGGCAAGGCTGTGAGGTGGCGTGGTTATTGATGGTTAACTGATAAAATGCACACAATAAAACAAAGAGATTCTTAGAATAACTTTGACATCTGATAAGTTAACAAATGTGCTAGATATACAAGTTCAAAGTAAAAGAAGGATCTTTAATAAATTTAAGTTTAGGCTCTTTTCCTAAAAAAAGAACGTTTTCCTGTACTTTCATTAACAGAAAATAATCATGCGTTGCTGCTCTGAAAGGTAGTGTTAATGCTGCTTATCTGTTTGTTTTTTTTAGGTATTCTTACAGGAAGAAAATGGAAACAATCCCCCTTGAGGAAATCAGTCCTCAAACAGAGCCCACTTCCCCGCCCTCCCCAAAACGAGCAAGGACAGACTGCGCTGCGACAGAAGACCTCCACGGGAACAGCAGGTTCAACTCTTCACAGCTTCAGACGTCTCAGGATGCGATTAGCACCTTATCGACAAATAACCTCCAGGAGACCAACGGCCTGATAATAGCAAAGAGTGGGCAGTATCATGATGAAAACCTCATAGGCCTTCCTTCAGATCTTACTCCTGCTACTCATGTGACTTCAGAGTCAAATGAGGTGTGCGTGAGTGTTGAGAGAGAGGAGAAGTCTTTTGTTACCGAAACAGACGAGCGAAGTCCCGCCAGCAACAGCACACCCAGTCTTCCCGTCTGTAAACAGCTGGAGAAGTTGCTCAAGGATGAAAATCCTGCCGTCTGTCTTCAGAATGACGGGAATGATGGGAATCTTGGGACTTGGGCTCAAACTCAACCCAGTCTCGTCCAGGCAGTTACCTTCTGTTCACATCAGGCGGCTGACACAGATTTCTGTCATGCTTTCAGCCAACTGGCGGATGCTGCAGAGGGTGATCTGAAGAGAGAGGAGGCACCTCTGAGGAGTCCCACATCCTCCTCCCAAGATGCTCTCCTGCTCTGCTCAAATGTTGAAGCAGATCATTCTCAGAAATCTGACCATCAGATTCCTGAAAATGTCTCCGACATAGAAACAAAAGGTCAAGGGAGCAAAATGTTTGTCAATTCTTCTGAGGGATTGATTCCTTGCTGTGAGTTTGAGTCAGGCACAACCACATCAGCTGAAAATGTGAGTTTTCAGGAGCACAACTATGTAGTAGAGGCAGAGATTCCAGCAGCTGTTAGAATCAGTCAAGAGGCTGCCAAAGGAGATAATGAGGCTGGCGCATTCTGTGTAATTGACCCTGTAATCTGGAGTGAAATTGATGAGGAGGTTGAACGACTGCTCTGTAACTCAGACGGCGCTGCAGGTGGAGAATTATCTCCGTTAGTTGAGGTCTGCAACATTGAAGCAACTTCTCCACCTTGTTCTGAAGCCAGAACGTCACTGGATTCAGTTCCAGACCAGACGGAGCAGCTTCAGAGAGATGGAAATAAGATTAGCACAAACAGCTCGATGCAAGACCAGACCGACAATGAGGGCAAATCTAGTCCTGCATTTGCAGAAGATGATGGAACTGGAGAGATCTGCGATACGGCGAGAAGTCAGCTGAAAGTTGCTGTCAGCCCTGACCACATGGAGATGCCTGAGCTGGAATACTCGCGCGGCAAAACTGACGAAGTGGAAGAGATTGCTGGGTTCATACAAAGTCATTCTCCAAAAGAAACAGAAACCTACAAATTGAGGAATTTAGAATCGGAGTGGCAAAATAAACAAGGAGATTGCAACAGTAACCAGAAAGAAGGAGAAACACAAAAACATGGCAGCAATCTCAAAAGTATTGACAACGAACAAGAAAATGAGCTCGGTGAAGCTTTTGGGGCCAATATTTGCGTAACCTATGTGACGACTGAAGGCAAGGAACAAAATCAGAAGGTAAAAGTTGGCGGAGAAATAAACATAGACGAGCAGGGGACTGGGGAGTGCATGCAGAAGCAAAGTGAGTTCGAAGACGACATTAGGGAAGAGTCCCCCATTCAAGATGTTAGTGAATGGGCAGAGAACAGGTTGAGTTTTTATAATGGAGAAGATCCAGAACAAAGTCTAGGTAGCTTCACTCACGATGTGTCCACGCTCCGCACCGTTCCTCCTACGACTGATGCGGTGGTTCCGTGCCCATCTCAAAATGCTCTCCATGGCGTCAGATATTTTTCATCGGCCTTCACTCCCGGCAAGGATGCGCTCGGCAGGTTTGACACGTTTGAAAAGATCAAACTCTTTCCAGATGACGATGATGGTGCCACAGAGCTCCTGAACACACCCCAGGAAGAACAAGAACACCACGTGCACGTGGCAGAGAGCGAGATCAATGAGAAGACACTTGAAGATAAGAAAGAGAACACAGAGAACGGATTTGTCTCCAGTGTTTCCAGTTCTAATGAAGTCCCAAACTTCACCCCATTCCTAGATAAAGAGCCGAACAGCCGATCAACCAATGATTCCTCTCACTGCTCACATGATGAGTTGAACCCACAGTCAGCGTCTTCTGCTGTTCCTACCGACTCTGATGGGCCCTCTTGTGATCTAAGCACCAACTTTGACTTTGAAATGGAGGAACAGTTCGGTAGGGTTTTACAGGAGCTCAACTTGTTCTTTGATATCAGTAGAAACGAATTCACAAGGCCGCCCTCGCCTGATTTACCCGAGCCCTCAGTGGACCACTCTACCAAAGTCCTGAGTAGCCCTGAACTGAAATGCTACGCTCACACGTCAACAGGTAACTGTGTTGAAAGATCAGTGATTTTGTGGTTTTCTTGTTACTATTTTATTGAATATGTTTGTACATTGCACCATTCCTTGCATTCCCTTGGATCTTTTTAAGATATTTTACTGGGATTTTAGACAGTAGACCAACACAGGCAACAGGGAAGCTGGTCATAGATTATGGGAAGTTGGGTAGAGCTAAATCTTGGACAATCCTGGAATAAAGCCTGGGTAACACTTTATTTGAAGGGGTGTGCATGAGACTGACATATGCATAAGGTTGACATATGCATGTTTGTGACATGTTATGTAAACATGAAATAACACCTGTTATGAACATGAAGGAATCTTCATGATTGTGACTAAATAATGCAAAGTTGCATAAAAGCCAAAGCCTGTTTCAGGTCGCAAAAGTCATAAGCCTGGAGCAGAAGTTGCTCTTCCAACAGAACAGCCAGATTTCAATGTTTCATAGATCACAGCATGTAGAGTGGACTGGAATCAGTGGCGAGACTTTAAATTGGATGTTCATGGACTCTCTCCATCCAGCCTGAATGAGTTTGAGGTATTTTGCTAAGAAAAATGGCCAAAAGTCTTAGGGTGTATTCACACTGGCCCTGTTTGGGCAGCTTTAATGAAACTCTAGCTGCCTAAAAAGTCCAGTTCATTTGGGGAGGTGTGAATGCGCAATTGAACTTTAATGCAAACCAAAAAAGCGAACTCTGGTCTGCCTAAAAACCTAGTCCAGTGCTAGCGGGATAAATGGCACATGATATTTTACCAAAGATAAAAGCAAAAACATACAACTGCTAAAATCTGACAGCACTCTATGTTTTTTTTACACTTAATGAATAAGAAAGTTGCCCTCAGTGTCTTTTTCTGAGGTTTTTGTGTCGTTTCCTTCGGTGGTTGTTGGTGCAGCGCCACCACAGGTGAGGAAGGGGACAGGTTTTTCAAAGTGTTTGGTCAGTTTGACTCAGTGCAGTGAGAGCGAACAGCGAAGTGTCAGGTATGAAAACACCCTCAGTCTTCAGGTGTGCAAAGCTGGTAGAGATTTGCTCCAAAACACTGAGCTCCACATGGTGTTTCTATAAAGTATTGACTCATAGGGTTGAACACAAACGCACACTTGTCGGATTCTTGTTTGTTTTCTTTCCACTTTACATTTATTCACCACATTGGTCTCATAAAATCCCAATAAAACATTTAAAGTTTGTCGTTATGACATGGCTTATGTGATTAGGTTCAATGTGATATGAATACTTTCACCAGGTTAGATGGTATTTTAATATCTATACGAAGAACACTCATGCATCTATAGCTATTCCCCCATCAGATATAATGTGGTAATATTCAAACTCTTGAGGTATAAAGAGAAACAATAATATCTGCTGTTCTTGGTCTCAGTGGTAAAACAAACCAGAGACTGGTGTGTGTAATATATCATATGCCAGAAACAGGCGAGGAAGGAGAGTGCAAAGGATCAAGATTCGTGTAGAAAGGGTAAATAATATGTAAACCATCTGAGCCATGGAATAACATTTAGATTCAGCCATACAGTGATTATTTATTGGACTCCAGAGAGGTCAGTTGTCTCGTGTCCATTTTTAGATAAAGCTGTTGAAGACCACGGCCTGTTGATGTGTGGACTTGATCCAGCCGTCTCCTGTCCGGTTATCAGGAGTGATGGCGAACAGGAAGTACCTCTCAACAGAAACCTGGAGCAGGAACCATCGATGGACACCACAGAGAAGAGCAAAGGTTAGATCTAAACGTACACGTGAGTTTTCTGACTCATATGTACAAAATTTATAAAAACTGAAAATTTCCCTTGCAGATACTGCTTGTAATATATCTTTCCACCATCCATCCATCCATCCATCCATCCATCCATCCATCCATCCATCCATCCATCCATCCATCCATCCATCCATCCATCGCCTGATTTTAACAGATTATATTTGTAGACCCTGACAGCTGTAGAAATATCCATCATTGTTTCATAGAGGTCTTTTACTCTATACTAAAAGGCTCAAAATCACTGAAAACTCTGTAAATTTTGAAAAGTGTCAGAATGTAAGCTTTGACCAGTCCTGACTTGTGATCATGTTGTTTTCAGAGTCCCAAGAGGCGGAGCAGAAAGTTAAAGTTTGGTCTCCATCCTTCATGCGTCTGCCTGACTTGGAGCAGCTGAGCCACAGTGAGTTTCATTTTTAAGCTGTGACTCATGCCTTTTATATATTTGCCAAATCCAGGATGGCTTATCACAGGAGGTGTGGGAGATTTTCACATCAGAGAGAAAAGTTGTCAAAATGAAATTGGCAGGTGTAGAAAAATATCACATCTTCATTACAAATAGCCTGGTGCAAATGAGGTGCATCAAACCCTGTTGAAACAACATAGATTAAGGTTTTATACATGAAAATCCCCATTAACAGCAGTAGAAACAAATCCTCTTCTTCATTACCAGTCTGATGGCATCTGCTCAAAGTAAAGCTGTCTTTAAATATTTAAAATCTTCAAAGTGAAGTTTTAAAATCTTTTCAAATCGAATGCAGTATTTACACTGTATAACAAAATGTTCCAACAAACACAGCTCTTTAGGTCCATTCACAGCAACCCTTTGTAGTCCGCTTTAATCCAACTCCAGTCCGTTTGCCTACACCAAAAACGTCAGGCGTGTCTGGTTTACATTCAAAGTCTATGTGGAGGAGTTTGACGCGTCAAGAGCGTCCAACGGAAAACAACAGCTCATCGCGCCTCCATATAGACTTTGAACATTAACCAGATGCGCAAAACACCAGGTGTAGAGCAAAATGTCAACCGTCTGCATTCAAAGTGCACACACGTCGAACTCAAAGCATCGGACGCGTTTTTGAAGCATGTAACACTTTTGGTGTGAACGCACCATAACTCTGGTGCACCTAAAAGCTTAGGACAGTTCAGTTAAAGTCAATTGTGGCGCGGTTTTAATGC
>NW_006800173.1:0-9619 GCF_000485575.1 Poecilia formosa
TAGTTAGCTTTGCTACAGACTACTGTTTGCCTCCTTTTCACTAGCATTTAATGAATTAAGGAAAAAGAAATACAAAGATATTCATATATTTAGCTTGTACCCTGTACCTTTTATCACACTTAGCAACAGATAAGTCAGTCAGCAGCAGTTCTAACCCACGTCCCTGCTGATCGGTCCTCTCTTAAGTGAAATTAAAGCTGCAGTATGCAACTTTTTTTTCAGATATTTGTTAAAACTGCCATTATATTGTGACAGTATGGTATAAGAGATAATCTGTGAAAAATCTATTTCTTCTGCCTTCCCCCAGTAGTATGTAGATACAACCAATCAGTGGGAGGAGAGTTTTAGTGCGGTCAATCACAATCTCATGTGGCTCATCCTCCCTCCCCTTGCTCAGTGCTATCCTGCAGCTGGCGCAGCCTGTTGTGAATGTTCAGTTTGGTTAACATAGATACCAATGATGGCAGATAAACATTTGTCCTGTAATGATAAGTTGTTTTTCCACTATTAGTACATTTAGCAGAAAGTGAATGAAGTTGATTGACAGCACTAAGATCGTCCTGCTGGTTCTGATTGGTTGCTTTTGGTCAGAACAGCGCATTACTTTAGCAATGCGCTTCCTTCAGGAAGGAGATGGAGGAGACTGTTTTCACAGATTATCTGTCTCATTTACAAATGTGGAGAAAACATATTGTTTACTAAAGTTATACTGTAGCTTAAATAAAATAGAACTACATAGTATTTTTTTGATAAGTCTGGATTGCTTTATGTATATTTTGCATGTTGCTTTTGGCTGTTGCTCATAGGGAGAGATATTTCAGTAATCTAAAACTAATAGAAAAAAAATTAAGCAACCTACTTGCATACTGGATGTGGACTGTTGGATGCAAAATTCATGAGCAGTAAATATTGTGCTAATTATCAGTACTGAACCAAAGAAAGCAAGGCAGATGCAAGCCTTTAAAATTCGCTTTTTATGGGTCAAATAGACTAAAAAAATTATAACAGCAGCTCCGCATGGGGGGCCCAATTTAATTTTTTGTCAGGGGGCCCAAGATTCCTGGTAGTGCCCCTGCCTCTGAAACCCATCACACAGTATCCGTGGAAGATCTTGTACAGAGCAGCTAAATGAGCACTGAGGAGACTTTATCTGAACTGACTTTGAGTCAAATTGCTATGGGCTATTTGAGTAGGCTGTTTAAAGTTGTTATCATAGACGTGTTCATCGCAGAGACAAACATAAGAATCATAAACCACATATTACTTTTTGTCTTTGCATACCTTTTATATTTAGTAGAAGCTCAAAATAAGATAGAAGGTTTGTCATAATAAAAAAGCCCTCTCTGACCTTTAGAGTCCATTTTTTGTCAAGGATTCAATTTGAGAGGACTAAACATGCAAACCACAATCAAAAGTGCTTCTGGTTGACTTTTTTTCTTTCATTTGACGTCGAATACTATTTATATCATAAAGTCATCCATATAGAAAAAAAAGGTTCTCTCTTTTTGCACAAACTTTATCAACATAACATTCTGAGTTTACAGTATTTAGTTGTTAAACATCAGCATTTCCCGTGTGTGTTTGCATGTGAGAAGATAGTACAGCAAAATGTTTCTGTACAAGGAGCAACCAATAGGATAAGTCAGGTGAACTGTAATAACAACCTATGACCACATGATGTCACCCTTTTTGGACAGTCTGAATCATTACTTGGGTTTTCATGAACACATTGTCATTGTTAGGATTTTAATCCTTTATATGTAAAACTAAGTGCGTGTGTCACAATATTGCTTTAATAACTGTAAAAAATGCAAGCTTATTATAAAGCCTGAAATCTTATAAAATGACACTTTTATGCCTTTTTATACATAAGGATATTTATGTATAAAAAGGTACTAAATGAAACATCTGAGAGCAGCATCAGATGTGATGAACAAAATTATTGAAGCTTTTGGTCAGTTACCTCAGAAAGTAATCAGGAGCTATAAAGGTAGCAAACCAGTCAATGTGGGGAAAAAACACTTTACTCGTTAACTGGATGCCACAAAAAGACCTTTTAGGACATCCAAAGGTGAAACTATTTGTGGCTCACGGAGGAACAAATGGAGTCCAGGAGGCCATTTACCATGGAGTACCAGTAGTGGGTTTACCTTTGTTTCATGACCAGTATGACAATCTTCTTCGACTGCAAGACAGAGGAGCGGCTAAGATCCTTACCTTAGCTACTGTGGACAAAGAGGACACATTTCTGAAAACTATCAAAGAAGTACTGTCTGAACCATCCTACAGGATTAATAGGAGCACCTTCAATGAAGGGCCTAGTTTAAAACTTTTTTCATATGTAAGGTGCACCGCATTTTAAGGCACATAGAATAGACGCTACAGTAGAGGCTGGAGTTACGTTATGCATCCACTAGATGGAGCTGCACTAAACGGAATGTTAAAACAGTCCGACTCGGCGAGGAGAGCCTTCCGCGACTGGGCCGGGGCGTGGCCGGATGATGGTCACCCTTCTCCGTTTGCGCACAGTATGTTCATAGAGAATGTGGTGCTAAATGACCTGCAGACAACCTGATTATCAGGTCGGTAGGTAGACCGACCTGATAAACCAGCGTTCTGACAACTATCCCAGCATGCACCACGCGCTTCTTTTTCTACGGGCGAAAATGAAGTCAGCGGCTGCTTGCCGTAGTTGCTAGACCTGTTGTGACTCAACATTGCTCCATACATAAGGCGCACCGGGTTCTAAGGCACACTGTCGGCTTTTGAGGAAATTGAAGGTTTATGTAAGTGTGAAAAATACAGTACTCACCTGTGGCTGCGATAAAAAAGAAAGTATGCAACAATCAGAAATAAATGCCATTTGTCTCAAGAGGGAGTTACATAAATCATAATTATTAAAGCATTTCAGAGTAAGTCATTTAAGAGTTCAAGCTAGTCTTGAAAAATGCAATTTCCCGGTTTTCTTTTTTCTTATTTTTAAACTTTTCACAGCACAAATGGTTGTAAATTTATTTATTTTCACATTGTTGGCTCCAAAATGTGTACGTTTTCAAAGAATTGGATAGAGATTTACTTATTCACCTTACATAAATGAAGTGGACATAGTGAACATTGAAGCCATAGGCTTACTAACCAAAACATTATTGCCATCAGCATTCAGTATTTACAGGGCAAAAAGTGAAACACATTGGTAAAATAAAATTAATTAAGCACACAACTAGTTGAGCCCATAATGCATCATAAACTACACATATTGTCCATTGCACAAAACAAAAACTACAAAAAAAACAACTCAAAATAGTAGAATTTGCAACCTAATTCAAAAGTTTTCTTACAAATTGGAATTTTGACATTTTGTTATGATAAAACAACAAACTTCTATGTATTTCACTAGGATTTTACACAGTAGAACATGCAGTGTATATTGATGAACAAGATAAAAGACAGATTTATTTTACAAATAGAAATCGTATAAATATGGTGTGTGTTTTGTGTACAGTCTCCTTTACTCTGTTAAAGCTAAATAAAAACTAGTGCAACCAACTACATCCTGTTATGTAATGAGTAAGCACAGTCCACTTGTGCGTAGTTTCACTTCCGTGTCAGCAGAAGAATGTCATAGTTGATTTGACTTCTATAACAGTATCCTCACTTCTTAACATCCTAACTTCTTAGTTTTGCATACTCCAATAGATATTAGATAGAGTTTTATCTTCCATCAGAATGACAGTAAACATATCTTAAAATGACCCAGTCAAAATAGAGACCTAAGTCTAATTTTGAATCTATGTCACAGCTAGAAAATTAATTTTCAGTCACTACCAAGCTTGATTGAGTTCAAGTTGTTTTACAAGGAACTGGCACAAAATTAAGACTGATAGAGACAAACTAATACAAATCCATGTAATGCATACAGAACAAATTTCATTTTAATTTTCCTTTATATTTTCAAAGTCATTTGAAGTTATGACAAAATGTGAAAAGTTGAAGTTGTATGAACAATGCTAAATCTTGTGGCTAAATCTGTCAGGTCAACACTGTTGCATTGTCCTGGAGTAGCACAAAAGTGAAATGAACAAAATACATGCATGTAATGGATTTATGCATCACATTCAGGTGAAGTCTTGTTCTGGTGACTTTCATGATGACTTTTGTTGCTTAATGACAGAAGTGGTGTACAGCACACGTGAAGTACATGGTCCTGCAGATGAATCATCTGCGGTGAAAAACAGGAAGCTGTCAATATGTATCTGTGCTTCTTTGTTTAGCACTTTTGTATTCAGTTATTTTCTAAGATATGCATGAAAGGCAATTTATGCACGTCTTTGAATTGCTTTACATTGCAAAATTTGAATACAAGAACTGTATAAGTGATGCTAAAGTCATTATAATATACATGGATTTTAATATTTTTTGTAATAATACAATTAATAATTACTTATTCAATCTGTAATTAATATTTTTGAAGAAGAAAGTGACTAAAATCATGTACTGATGTAAATACCTTTTCCTCCTACCTGGAATAACGCTATAAATTTCCTCACATGAGTAATAGACAACACTTCTTCTTGTCTCAAAACACTGTCGATATCTGATGAAAAAATGTTGCCAGGTTAAAAGCAAGACACAACTTTTACTGCAGCAAAATAAATGAATAACTTAATGCAGTGTGTTGATAAAATATTACTGTAATTGTCCTTTAACATTGTCATATTTCTGTCACGTCACAAACCTTATTGAGGTTGTCAATGGCTCAGATGCGACAGCAAGTGGCCCTGCAAGTTGGTCCTCGTTTGAAACCCACTCCTTGTTGCTGACAACAGGAAGGTTTGCATCAGGAAGGGCATTCGGTATAAAACTTGTGCTAAGTCCATCTGTATGCAGCTGTGGATTGGGGGAGGCTCCTGTGCTGTGGCAACTGCTTGGAAGGAGAAGCCGAGAGGAGAACATCAACAAACACAAACCAGAGAATAACTGAGGTGAAAGAAAAAATATGCATGATTTTTAGTTTTTGTTACAAATAAACATCTGAATATTACTGAATTGGTGCTTTTCAGAACCACATTCCATTGAAGACACAGCAAGTTTTGGGGATTTGCATCAATCGACTTTACATTGATAGAAAATCACATTCTTGCAAGTTCTTCTTTACAAAATAACTCATTATCAGACAGATTAGAAGGAGAATATATTTGAAAATTAATTTTTAACCCACAAATTAACAATTGGATTTGGTCTGGACTTTGACTGGGTCATTCTAACACATGAATATTTATATAAGTTGATGGTTTCGACACGATTTTGCAGTGATCAGAGTGAAGAGGGCTGCATTTATCTGCATGTTACGCATATTGGATTGTTATTAATAAAACATATTGTTGGATTCACTCCTCCCATTCCACTAGAGGGCTCTATAGTTGCTTTGTATTGGTACGTGAATTAACGTGTAGAGGAAGAAAAACTGAGGGCAGACCAGTAGTGTGCTCTGGCTTCCGTTAGCTGAAACTAACAAGCTGAATCTCCCATAAAATCATATCTTACTGCCATGTTTAAATTTACGTTTATTGAATATTGCAATACTAAGTATTGACGTTTTGTTTGTCTTTTTTCACATTATTTACAGTTTAACCGGCATGTCCGTGTATATGCACTCGGCAATAAAATTAACAAGTAAAACAACGGCTATCTTATGTTCTTTGTAACACATATAAATATATAAACAGACAAATTGATTACAGATATTATAAAGACTGATTTGCAAACTTACTCTTCTTTCCTCTCCATGCTGAAAGAATTCTCTTCTTCTGATTCTTGAAAGAGGATGATTAAATTATTAAAAACTACAAAGAGCCAACTATTAGTCATTCCAATAGTAGTTTGTACTTATGTTCTTTATGATAAAAAATCTTGAAGAACTTTAAAGCATGAGATTATGAAAGTTTATAAACATTTACAATTCAACAGGCTTTGCCTTCAGCATTAGGTAAGGTCATTTTATGTATATAGCACATTTTCAGCAACAAGGCAATTGGAAGTGCTTTATGAATTAAAAGGAAATGCAAACAAAATAACAAACCAAAGAAAGAAAGAAGAGAAGCAAAAAAGAGCAAAGGACACATTAGGGCAGATGGCAACATTCAGACCAAACAAAGGGTAAAAACAAAGACATGAGTGAAAGCGGTGACGTCAAAGGGCCATGAAACCACGTTGCTCAGCCTTCCGGCAAAGGTAAGGGTGTTGTTATTGAGGAGTGATGTCCTTGGAAGCACTCAGCTCCATGGATACAGGAGGGGGTGAGGTGGGAAAGAGCGTTAGGTTTACATATCCTAAAGGAGATTAGAAATATGCAGCCCTTCCAAGGACACATGGGGAAAGCCAATTCAGAAACAGAATGTCTTAGGTCGGGAAGATAATAAATTTCAATCTTCCCTAAAGTCTCTCCGATACATCTCAGTTCCCAATTATCCAAATTAGTTTGGTCGTTCCACTAAACCGAACCAGCAACTTCTCCAAGATCGATTCCATCCTGTTAGTGAGTTTTAGAGTCCTTGTCTCTGTCCACACCAACAGTCTGAGTGTTTGCTACTTCGACCAAGTCCGTCACAAATTTGTCGATAATCCAGGAATCCACAAGTTTCAAACAGCAGAAATCTTGTTATCATGAATAAATCCAGGGTGAATCCGGGTGTGTCCCCGCAGGACAAGAGGATTCTCCTGTGCCCAAACTTCTCATCAAAAATTTTATCAATTGCATTGAGAGATCGGTTGACCAGATCCATAATTTGTAGATTTGGATGATGTGCAAAGAAAGGCTCCAAAAATATAGAAAATGACAGGACAAAAACAGAGCAAGCACGGCAGAGAGGGAGCAGAGGAAAAAAGAGTCCACCTTCATCGAGAGCAAGATTATAAACTTTGAAAGATAAAAAATGTATTTCCTCTGTTTATTAAATAAAAAAAAAAAAACATTTAAATTGAAGCAGATGAGTGAGAATGTTTCCCATGTCAAATCATTATAGACCTCTTAAAGAATAGATATTCTAAATAATATTGTTGGTTATTCTAACCTACATACCCTCTTGAGGTTCCACATCTGTTGGTGCCAACACATCTGTATTCTGCTGCTCACTATCAAAATGAGAAAATACATCATTCAAACAGAAAGCAAATTCTTCCTTATGTATTATATTTACTTTGCATTCGATCATTGTCTGTTAATTTCTCCCGTCTGCCAACAGGAAGTGCAGTTAAACGAAGACTCACCATGGCTTGTACAAAACTTTGAAGCAATTTCTGTAAACGAACCATCCCAGACACAGAATGAAAAGCAAAATAAGGAATGTAATTCCACAAGACAAAGCCGCCCATGGGATCAAATCCTCTGAAATACAAATTAAATTTAATGACATAAATTTTCAGAGATGTTTAAAGAGGAAAAATGTGGAAGGTAAAATACATTGTTGAAAAATTCCTACCTTTGACCTCCAGAATCACCGTATTTATTCCCTGAAGCTCATTCCATTGTTTCTGGAAGCATTTTGACGGCAGCAAAAGGCAACTATATGGACCTGAATCCCTTGAAACGGCACCTTCAATGGTGAAAGAGGCTTCCATCTGAGCAAGATCAAATACTTGTACTTGAAGGATGGTCTCGTTCTTCTTCAGGTAGCAGTAGATGAGTTGACAGTTATTGAGAGTGTGCAGGATTTCTGAATAGGTGCATTTAAACTCAACTTTGCTTCCCTCATGAACTGTGAAGGGTCCAGCTATGGAGAGCTCTGCTGGGATGAAATTGGCTGCATAGCAGTTGGAGAAAATAAGAAATGAAAGCAGCTGCATGTGGGATTAACAAGAATAAAAAATACTCACGTATAACCAGAATCTCAACAACGCCCTGTCCTTTCCTTTCTACATCAGAAGGGTTGTAATTTTTAGTGGAGTACAAACAGCTGTAATTTCCACTGTGATCAAGATGAACATTAAATATTTTGAAAATAACATCATCCACATTTTGCCATGGTTTCAATTTCTGAAATCCTTGTCCATCTTTCAGTAAATAAACATAAAAAGAGGGGTATTTCTTTTGCCCAAATATGCTGCAGATTACATGAAGGTCACTCCCCTCGCTTATAGTTCTCTGCCGGACCAGAATCTTTACAGGATACAAGTCTACAGAAAAGACACACAGACAAATGTGGCAACATAACGCATTAAAATACATCTTGTTCTATTAAGTATTGTCGTATATTGCGCTCACCTTCTGTCTGGCCAATGACCTGGTTTAGCAAAATGTCTTGAAGACAAAAGGTGTAGAGTCACATCAATGTTCAATGTGCAAAAATAATTAAAATGTAGATTTTGATTCTATCTGCTCTCAGTTCACTTACAGAAAACAACTAATATTGTCTTCATCTTCAGCAGGACTCTGACTCGCTCACATAAACCTTCTAATCAGACCTGATGACTTGTTCCTGCACCTACAGACAAAGCAAGCAAGAACTATAACACATCACTTCCTTATTCTTCTTTGCTGGTGTGGCAGGAAGAAGGTGGAGGCTGTACCTGCCAGCGGGGTGATTGCAAGTGACCCAATTGCGCCAGAGGGCGTTCGGTATAAAAGCTGAGGTAATTTGCCGACTGATACTTGTTTGGTGGGGAGCCTAGCCTTTGGATCAGGATCAGTAACACTTCTTAAAACATTTTATATTATTCTGTATGAAGCTTTGAGGTTGTGTACAGGAGCTGTCAGAACAACTTCAATTTCAGCTTTGTTTGTTGAAATGGGGGATATACCACTTTACCTCAGAAGATTACAGTTAAGATTATCTTATTGGTGTTATTTAAAGGGTCATTATGAAAACCACCCATGTCAAGAAATTTTAAAACCTAGTTGGGAAAATGGGAAAAAGACTTTAAAATCTTTTGGGTGGGAGATAGAAAGCGATGTGAAAGATTTTGATTTATCGTCTATAAATATGAGTCAAACAGTTCCTCTTTCACTGGTCCATCCATCTATATTTCATGATATCGTTGTGGACTTATTGTTGGAGAAGAGGAAAAAAGGAAAATTTTCAGAATCATACTCAGTGCAGTCATATATAGATAATAAATATTAAGGTTATGTTCAAGTGTATACAGATGCTCCTAAGAGTTTAAGTAGCAATAATGAGGTGTTGTTTATTATCCCAGAATTTAGTATTAAAAAATGTAATTGGATTACTGATGGGGTCTCAGTGTTTACAGGGGAGATGATGGGAATCATTTTGGCTTTAGGTTGGATTGAAGAGGTTCGTCCTTTGAGAAGTTTAATTTGTTCTGATTCAAGTTCATCATTATACTCAATTAAAAATAATCAGTCTAATAGTAGACCAGACCTTTTATTGGAAATTCAGTTATTACTTTATAGAATTCAGGCCATCGGATTAATAGTCATTTTTGCATGGGTTCCATCTCATGTAGGAATAAAAGGAAATGAGTTACTGATAAATATGCAGAACATAACAGCAGGGTGCAAGATGCTGGCAGGGAAACCGTACATGGAACGACATAACCAAGTGGTGGGCATAGTGTACAGGAACATCTGTGCAGAATATGGACTGGAAGCCCCGAGGTCAAA
>NW_006800173.1:10513-37170 GCF_000485575.1 Poecilia formosa
AGATTTTGTTGTCAGAGAAAATTGGTTTGCAAATCGTGATCTACAAGAGACTGTGTAAACTCCATGCTCCGGTGTTCTGTCTGATCAACATATGCTGTCAGATATATACATATATATATATAAATATCTAAATCTCTCTTTCTATATATATGTCTCTATATAGATATATATAGATATATATGTGTCCATTTTACATATATATATATATATATATGAAATAGACAACTTTATCATTACTTACTATGTACACCGGAACTAAGGACACACAGCTTCGAGCCAAAACGGAGGTTGTGTGATGTCATGTGAAAAGGGTCTATTAAAATTTGATTGATTGATTCACAGGTGTTTGTTTTGATTTCTTTGTTTTGGAGCCTACCATCCAGGACCTGGTCGTACCCACTGGTAAGCCAAGTTGGATTTATTTTGTGATTATTGCATTGTGATAATAAATTATTGTCTTGAAACCTGTCTTTTGCTTATTGCAAAACCAGACCTGTGTCCTTTACTGTTAATTCCTGGGTGATGACCCCAGGTAGCGTTGTTGGCAACAAACAAAATTTGTTGTATGGTCAAACCACTGAATGCCAAACTGGCCTACTGCCCATTCTTCTTGCTAAATTTCTCACATTTGGTCAGATTGGATTGAGAGCGTCTCTGGAAATAAAATTTCAAGTCTAGCAATAGATTTTCTATTAGATTTAGTTCTGCATCTTTTATACCAGTGACAAGGAAGAAGGCAGGTAGAGAGGATCGGGAGACATTTCGAGTTTCTTCTTGGTGGATTTTGTATGATGACGGCTTCATTTCTGCCATCTTTGATAAGCTACAAAAAAATGCATACTTTACTTACAATTCTCCTTAAGCTCCTCTCAGCTCCCCAGATAATTTCATTTCACATAGACCTGAAACACACCTGTACCTTTTTAGTCTGCATCATTAGAAGATTAAACTAAACAATACAGCAATGTTAAACCTAAAGCATTTTAAATAACATGAATGTTTAAGGAACAAGTTATGAATAAATAAAAGTTCAACCACTATACCACAGCCCCAGCTGTGTTTTCCATGGTTGTTGTGGGTGTAGTTTGTTTGGGGGAGATGTTCAGTGTTAACTTTCTGCCACAATAGCTTTTTGCATGTAGGTCAAAGTCTTTGCTCACCCAGTGAGCAAAAAATCTCATGAGAATTACATTGAGGAGTTTGTGGTTGTAATTTGACAGAAAGGGTACAGATGCTAAGGATATGAATGCTGTTCAAAGCTCTGTACATCCTGAACATTTCTTGCAACAGCCAATTAGACTCTTATACATCAACATCCTTGAGCTTTCAAAGTAATTTTGTTTAGAAGGCAGAAGCCAGATAACAATCATGATAGCCTCTGAAACCCATCACACAGTATCTGTGGAAGATCTCGTACAGAGCAGCCAAGTGAGCACTGAGGAGACTTTATCTGAATTGACTGCGTCAAAGTGCTATGGGCTATTTGAGTAGGCTGTTTAAAGTTGTTATCATAGACTTCTTTATCGCAGAGACAAACATAAGAATCATAAACCACTTACATTTCTTTCTCTCTCTGAATACCTTTTATGTTTAGTAGAAGCTCAAAATAAGATACAAAATTTTCATAATAAAAAAAAAACCTCTCTGACCTTTAGAGTCAATTTTTTGTCAGACATGCAATTTGAGAGGACTAAACATATTTACAAATGCAAACCACAATCAAAAGTGCTTCTGGTTGACATTTTCTTTCTTTCATTTGAAGTCAAATATAAAGTAATTTATAAAGAAAAAAAAGGTTCTCTCTTTTTGCACCAATTTTATCAACATGACATTCTGAGTTTACAGTATTTAGTTGTTAAACATCAGCATTTCCCGTGTGTGCTTACATGTGAGGAGATGGTACAGCAAAATGTTGCTGTACAAGGAGCAACCAATGGGATCACAAGTCAGGAGATGTGTACTAACAACCCATGACCACATGATGTCACCCTTTTGGAGCAGTATGCATCATTACTTGGGTTTTCATGAACACATTGTTATTGTTAGGATTTTAATCCTTTATATATAAAACTAAGTGCATGTTTCACAGTATTGCTTTAATAGCTGTAAAAATCAAGCTTATTATAAAGCCTGAAATATTATAAAATGACACTTTTATGTCTTTTCATACATAAGGATACTTAAGTACTAAATGAAACAATGTATCGTTTTTATTTATTTTTTGGCTGAAATGTTTACTTGTGATTGAAACTGCTATAAATTGTTTTCTTTGGTTTTATTTTTTTTTTCTATATGACATATCCAAACCAGAGCTTAGAGCTTACTATGTCACAATCTTTGACAAAAATATTACTTCTTGCCTCTCTGACACAAATATGACTCTATCTTCATAGAGTCATGAAAAAACAAGAAAACACAGCATAATTTATTTATTTAATTTTTTTTCAATAATTCATTCAAAGAACTGTCTTCATTTTTCACTAATAATCTTATTTTTGCAAATGCAGTTGTGAACCATTTTGGCTTTTAATAAAAATATATATATAACTCTTTGTTCAGAGCATCATTGAATCTGAAAGCAGCATCAACACTCTGAAAAAATGCTATATTTATTGGACCCCTACCACATTTTTTCTTGCTTATTAGTCTGTGCATCCATTTAGGAGTGGGTGTTCCCTTTTGCTGTGCAGAACATAAACGATGAAAGAAATCATGGCCAAATACCCATGGTGGCTAATTAGTTTCAAGATGGTTTATGAAGTAAGGTTTGAATAGAGATCTGTTTAACATTTATTTTTGAGGATTCTGAACTGAGTTTTTGTAGCTTTTTTTCCTACTCTGACATGATAAAACTACTAAGATTTCTTCACTCTGAGGGGGAGACATTTTCGCAAAAATGGACACATTTTGCTAATATTTAAATAAAATTAATCAGAGTGGTATTAGGAAGTAGACACAGATTAATACATAATGTTAGCTAAAGAGACTATCCAAATAAATTCATTTTACTACGAAAGGTTACACAATTCCAGAATCTGATTAATGTCACAACAGTGCAAATAAGCAAATAATTTACTTCTAAATAAAATTTAAAAATATATTTTGAGAGGGAAATGGAGCTCTTTAACTATATTTTCATCTGATCTTTTCTTCCCATTAGCTAAAAATCTCAGTGCTTGTGCAGAAACATGTAAATAACAAAACTTTCTTTATAATGTCTGGTAGTGTGCAAATATTTTCAAAATCAGCCCAACTTACCAGGACAAAGAATTCTTCAGGAGCAGCACAGATCAGCTGAACAGCCATCTCAAGTTTTAGATTCACTATTCAGTGACATTTAATTATATTAAATATCACTGATTTTTAATATATATGATTTTAAGTACATATGTGAGGTTGGACTTTCAGTTCAAGAACTCCAAACTCATGCTTTGTGCCACAGATTTATTTGCCATAGATCCAAGGTAAAGTTGTCAAAAAAATAGCAAAACAGAAAAACACTCTGAATCCTGGCTTTTTTCTCCTTGACTGTGTGTCGTATATTTTTCCAATACTCAGACAGAGGCCACATCCTGTATATGAGAGCAGAGTGCAGTGTGGAGTAATAGTTTTCTTAAATTCAATCAAATATCCTCCCCGAGTAATAAAGGCTGGAGGAAGAGGCCAGCTGTCCCCAGGATGCAGACAAGCACGAAAACCCAAAGGAAGATCCTGTCAATAACCATGGCAACATACTTCCAGTCATCCTGAACCTGTGGGAGCATCACAATGAAAACATGGTTACTGTTTCAATTTGGAAAAAGACCTCCAGTAAATGCTTCTAAATAATTTGAACAACTCTTTACCTCTTTAGCTTCGTTCTGAAGTCTCATGTTTTCTGCTATGTATTTAACACTTTCAATTGCCTCCCTGACCTCAGGAGACAGAGGCAAAAAGGACATAATTCCCCCATCTAGAGATTCAGAACTGGAGCAATGACTCTCCTGTCTGACCCCAACACCAGTGCTGCCAGTCAGGGCCCCCAGGCTGCCCAGTCCACCACTTCCACCACCAGAGTCTGAAGGCAGTTTGCCCGATCTCTTCTGCCAGCAGCAGTTACATCGGCCCTCACAGCACAGGACGCCAGAGGCGACACATTTACCAGAGTCTTCGCTCAGGTTATTCAGGTTGGAGAGCTCTGTGTTATTGAAAAGCCTCTGGCGGTTAGTCAGGCTCGACACAACGCTGGATGCCAAAGCTTGGGGCTTGTGCTGCTTTTGCAGAGTGCCTGAAGAGTGGACAGCGCAGGTTCTTGGATGAATAGTCTCAACACTTCCAGCCACCGTCACCTTCTCCGGGTCCCTCTCCGGCCTGGTCATGAACATCACTTTGGGCAGCAGTCCTAGAAACACATGTCGCACCCAGCAGGGCATGGTGTGTGTCTTCGGTGTGCGGTAGTGGACATTCAAGACAAAAACGGTAATGACAATGGAGAGGGTGACAAAAATCATGGTGAACAGGAGGTACTCGCCGATCAAAGGTATGACTAAGGAGGTAGAGGGAATTGTCTCTGTTATGACGAGAAGAAAGACGGTCAAAGACAGCAAGACGGAGATGCACAGCGTGACTTTCTCACCACAGTCAGAAGGCAGATAGAAGACGAGCACTGTCAGGAAGGAGATTAAGAGGCAGGGGATGATCATGTTGACTGTGTAGAAAAGAGGCAAGCGGCGGATGTACAAGGAGTAAGTGATATCAGTGTAGATCTCCTCGCAGCAGTTGTACTTGATATCATGCTTGTAGCCAGGGGCGTCAATGATTATCCACTCGCCAGTCTCCCAGAAGTCCTTGAGGTTGATGGTTGAACCAATCAGCACAAGGTCAATTTTGGCCTTGTCATAAGTCCAGGAACCAAACTTCATGGTGCAGTTTTGGTAGTCAAAGGGGAAGTATGTGACATCGATCTTGCAGGAGCTTTTAAATATAGCCGGTGGGATCCAGGTGACGTCACCGTTGTAGCGAAGGAGAGCCTTTGTTTTGTCGTCAACCTGAAAATCTCCAACTGCACTGTTAACAACACAAGAATAAAGCTAATGAGAGTGGACAGTAAATAAATATATAAAGTACTGACATCATAATATAGACATATGAATAAAAATAGAATAGAATGTAAGTCACATTAAAAACTTTCAAACAAAAAGCCCAAGTGTTGAACTTGTAAAATAATTGACTTTACACCAGATGTCTGCAACAACACAAATAATGCATACATGCAAAAAATATCAAAATTAGTTTCTGCATTAAATTGATTGACAAAAGGAATGAACACATAGCATCTCATAGCATTTATTTGTATTTATTTGTATGCGTGGATCAATTGGGTGTTTTCCAACATCTGGTGTAAACTTTATTCCAGTGAACTCTCAGAAAATATATCTTCTGAGATAATGTTGACATGTCTGATGCTCATTTTCCTCACCCTAGTTTTCCAATGAGCATCAAGATACACCCAAATGAATATCCATAATCATAACCCCCTCTTGAAATTTCCACTTACTTATTATAAAGAACAATGTCTGGCTTCCAGATTCTTTTCGATGGTACTCGGATGAACTCCACGCCGCCAAAATCTTTAGGATCCCATTTGAGTTTATAATCATTCCAAATCTGGCAAAGGACACAATTTTTCAATTACGTAAAAAAAAAAAAAAATCAACATCAAAGCTAATTTAAATGAGCATCATTCACTTGAGCAGCGAAAAAGAAATATATGAGGCCATCACCTTTGTTTATGACTAATATTTTTTGTTTACATCTAGTAACTTGACTTGCTGATCCAATTAAACTCAATACAATATCTAACCACCTCAATATTGATGGCTTTGTGCAAAAACCCTTCATCTTCCTGCAGATGGTCCTTCACAGAAATTGACAGCAGGGGAAATCAGAGTCAGACTTCGCTTTATTGGACAAGTAGGTTAACACACAATAATACAAACTGTCTGAATACAACAGGGAATCACTCGTTTACATCCTGTGGGAGACCATATGCAGCCTGTTCTGCTGCACAATGCCAGGCTTCAGACAGTTTTAAACAACTGTCTCTCACTAATGCTGGCAAATACATCAAGCTTGTTCATTTAGGAAAATATATATATTTTTTAAATACAAGTAAAACTAATTTGGTTTAGAAGGCAGAACATCTATATATGAAGTTAGCAGTTGTTTTCCCCTGGTGATTATCATTTGAAATTGATTTCAAAAGCATTCTCTTCAGCTAAAACCCATCATCTTCAGCTAAAACCCATCATTTTCTGTTGTAAAATACAATAAAAGTGTATTTAAAAGTAAAAGTGTATTTATTGTGTGTTTTACAGACTTTTTTTTGCTACAGTGTCTCTGACCCTCAAGCCCTGTTGCTCAATGAATCCATTGAGACTTATGAAGCCACAACCGCAATAATTTTGTTGTAATTCTTTCAATTACAACAGTGCTTTTTAAAAATGGGATGGGCAACATGGGAAATTTGTCTCGTTGCTGAAATTTGTGTTTTTCTTGTAGTCACTGTGAAATATGTAGTTTATATTGAGGAAAGTGAATGGAATAGCAGAGCCTTATTTGTGGAGTGTTTCAAAATGTGACTTGGAGACCTGCATTAGTTCACTGCAGTATGCATCATGGCAGCAGAAGTATAATCTGGAGGGACAGGCAGGTGGCTGTGTAACCGGTCTTTACACAAGATTTAATTTTGTTACAGCCTTGCGTTATGTAATTTTGTAACATATTTTGTTAAGGTTTTAATCTTTATGTTTAATGTGATGCAGTAGCTTGAAGCTTGTGGTCACAAAAACTAGATTTAAAATCCTCACTGCCTGGAATTACAAGCTGTGGTCAAATTATTTTGATAACATTATAAAGTTAGCCAGATCTAAGTTAATATGATTTGTTTTTTTTCTATTTAAATCAATATCAAATTGATCAATGTGTTTTAAAAGCTTCCTCCTATAAATAATTCATTGTTCCAGTCTGGGCAATACATGGCAAGGAAAGTTTTGTAAAGTGTCATTCATACATGGAGCATTTTGGAGTCATTTGAAAGAAAACTAAGGAACAAGGATACAGAAAATTACTATAAAACAAAAACATGTATTAAGAAATACAGAAACATGGAAGCATCAGCATGATTAAATTCAAATTGAATTCATATTCAATAATTTTTTATTAATCCACCACAAGAAATGAATGAATAAAAAACAGATTTGAAGAAACATAAACAATTAAAACCAATAAATATTTAAAATAAACTTGATAAGAAATCAATTTATATTGTCATCTTTGGGCTTTCATTTTCAGTTTTGGTTTAAAAGAGACTTTTAATTTTAGGGACCAAAAACATGGATTTATGTCTTTTCTACATTAAATAGGAGGACAATTTG
The DNA here is from genome assembly GCF_000485575.1 of Poecilia formosa. Classification (NCBI taxonomy): domain Eukaryota; kingdom Metazoa; phylum Chordata; class Actinopteri; order Cyprinodontiformes; family Poeciliidae; genus Poecilia; species Poecilia formosa. Next base: position 17,929 of record NW_006800173.1, read on the forward strand.
ACCCCATTGGACCCCCATCATAGCACTGGACAATACCATTCCTTTTCAAGTCTATCAATAATTCCCAAAGAATTATGTAAAACAACAGACTGGACCCAGATTTGATGTCTTTGCTTATGGTTTACTTTCACACTCAGAGTATAAACTTACATGTCTCAGCCACAGATTGGTTTCCATGATCTGATTGACTTCATCCTGAGAATAAGACAGAATGAATTATAAAGACATCAGTGCAAACAAAAAAAATAAATAAATAAAAAAGAAAGAAAAAAAAAGAAAAGAAAAGAAAAGAAACAAAAGCAACACAATATATTGTGACAATACCGACACATGGGTGTTTCTGTGCATTTATTGTAAGGTTTTTCTGTGTTCAGTTTCTGTCCTGAATCTGTCTCTGCGTCTTCCCTGTTGATTGATCCCAGCAGTGTCTCGTTCCTTGATCACCCTCCCAGTGTATTTAAGCCCACCTGTTGTCTTTGTCTCGGGTCTGGTCCTCGTTGTATGTAGCTTGTAGTCAGTAGTTCTCAGTCGAACTGTCTAGTCATGAGGCTACTTTGCTCCATGTTCAGTCTTTGTGTCAGTTGCTACCGGTATTTAGCTGTGTGCTTTTGTCTCTGCCGTGCTGCCTAATCTGGACTGTTTTGAGCTTCATTATTAAATTCATCATCATCACCATTATCTGGGTTTCAACATTCATCCTCACCACAACCACCCACAAATCCTGACAATGGGATCATGAAGCTCATCCGTGAGGATTGGTTTGTGTGCTTTCTGCAATGTCAGGCTTTTGTAAATCCCCAAAAATGACGGTTTAGAGAGATGCACCTGAGTCTAATGAGCCTGGTGCATAACTTGCATGACAGCTGGATTTGCGAAGCCAGAACACAGATTTCACTTTTACTCTAAGCTGCAGCAGGGTGACCAAGGAGGGGGGAGAGAAAAGTTGCATGAGACGGATTTATATGTGACTTAGACCGTGAATGAACCAATTTCCTGAGCCAGTGCATAACATTAACCATTCATGTGACCATGTAGTATCCAAAAGTGTCCGAAGTTGAGCTATGAGCACAAGCGTCTGTGATCATGCCTCCATCGTCAGTACTTTTAACTAATTATTACATAATTAGGACAATAAACAGTTTTCTCTCCCGGAAAAGCATTTGCTGAGAAGGAAGCTCAGTCCCATGGGTGAGCCTGCTCCCTAATGGTTGCATGATGACTCAAGCAACACTGGTGATGAGCTATTGATGGCCTGAATGAACTCATACAGGCGTGTGGTAATTGGTGTGGGCAAACCAATACCAATTGTGGCTGGCTTAGGAGCAGCAGGTGTTGCTGAGTGAAAACAGTCATCCATCAGCAGCTGGATCTCAGTGGCTTTCTCCACTAAATGTGTTTTTTTAACATCCTCATGCACCTGGACACATCATCAGGGATGCGGCCAGAATAAGGATGAATGTCTTTAACCTGAAAGGTTCTTCATATGTATTTAGCAAACGGATTTTGGGAAAGGAAAACAGAGATTAATTGCACTATATCATATTCTACATCTCCCATGGATAGTTTGCCAAGCAAAAAAATTAATTAATTAAAAAATTTTTTTTTTTTTTCCTTTGCATGAGAAGTGAATGTACTTTAACAGGGTTTTATTTGATAGACCAACACAAAATAGTGTGTTATTGTGAGGTTAAATAATAACCAAAAAATCTGAAAACTAAGATTTAAATGAGCATTTAGATAACTTTATACTAATAACCTTAAAAATAATTAGCACATATAGTTAACCTGTTTATATTAATATAATTAAAAATACAGCTGCACTGTGAAAACAAGGATAGAAGTGCAGACAACAAAACAATTTGTAAAACTTTCCACATCTTGTTTATCATCTGAAAATGGGCAAAGCATTGCACAACCACACACATCCATTAACTGACTATTAGTCTGTTAATGGATATGCCATGATTACTCTAGAGGAGCTGCAGAGACGCTCATCACTGCTGCGATAATCTGTTGACAACTATCAGTCTTCTATTCACACCACAAACATGGTGGCAGGAAAAAAATCTGTTGTTGAACAAAATCCAAGACAAGTTTTGTTTTCAATTTTCCACAAGTCATTCGGGGGACAGAGCAAACATGTAGCAGAAAAGTCTTCGGTAGGATGAGTCAAAAAAAAAAAGTACCTTTAGGCCAAAAGGCAAAGGTTTGTATGTGGAAGAAAACTAACAAAGCTTCACTCTTAACACACAATTCCCACAGTGAAACATGGTGATGGCAGCATCATGCTATGGGAACATTCTTAACTTTAAGCGTTCAGTCAGAGCTACAACTAAATGGTTTTATTAATTGCTTTCTCATTTCCAAGAATGCCTCAATCATAGTGGAAATTTAAATCCATATAAAGGATCTGTGGGAATATAAGCTGATGGACTGAGCTTAAGCTACTTTGCAAATATATGTATGCATTACTTGATGTTGGTGTATCAAATGAAATGTAAAAATGGTTCAAGAAATATGACATTTATAATAAGAAACTGAAAAAAATGGACATGCAACTTTAATTTCACAGCATGCAAAAACCGATGTCAAGTTTTTTCTAACCTGACAAAAAGTGGAATAAGACTTTAGGTGCCAGAAGCATTGCAATTTGAATGAATCCTCATCCACTTTACTCTCTTTAACTTACTTTAAGTTAAGGAGGGTAATTAATATATTTTAATATAGAAACAGATTAACAATGAAAATTAATTTTCTGCTTCACTTTTGGGTATTAGGAAATTATGACACATGTGAAAGTGAACAGCAGATTAAACTGTTCTTTGATTTTCTTATTAAAAGCAGCAGCATCAGTGGCCTTAGTATCCCCGTCCTACTTGAACAAGCGTCTGAATTCAACAAACTGGAGGAAAATCCAACATTAAAACAAGAAATGCTCATCAGACAAGGCAGTGACAGAGTGAAGGACTGCTTAAACTGAGAGCTACTTAGACACCTGACATTCCCCGTCTTGTCTCAGCCAGACAGCCAGCCAGCCTGACCCTGTCTTTGCATGTCTCTTCCCTCAGGTGGATAAGCTGAGGACTGCTGTGATTTGGCAGGGAGTGTTGCAGGTGTCTCAGGCAGCATCCCAGCGGTGTCTGATTAACTGACACATGGGGACGTTGATCAGACAAAATAATCCTTAAATAACTTTTCCTTTTTTGTTAATCTGGTTGTGTCTATTGACCCTAGTGATTTACATCTATAACAAGGAGTATAGTCAGTGCAGGAAAAAGAAAAAGAAAAACCTTTTCGGCTACTTACCACTTTGACCAGCTGTGACATGGACACCTCAAACTGCACAATGACCGGATCAGACACGTTTTCCACAGGTCGTATGTACTGATTGTAGTTGGAGAATATCACTGAGAAGAGCCTGTGCTCTGCTTCTGAACATGTGCCTCCTGCACCGAAGCAAATTGTCAGACATGGATCAGCGACTGCAGGATTTTTCATAATGCAGAAATCCATGTCATACATTTTCAAGAAAATTTTGCTATTTTACCTGCATGCAATTTGGTCTTAGTGCATGGAATGCAAATTTAACACTGTTACAAGTCACTCAATGAATAGCAACTACATTAAATAATTATTACGATTAAAAGAAAGTTTTCAAATTTGTGCATGTTCAGCTGATACGAGAAATTAAAATTTGTTTTTTTATAAAGAAATGCTAAACAAACATTAAAGCAACATGTAGAACTATGAACAGAAATCAAGAAATGCAACAAGTAAGCAAGATGTCATAAATAAAAGAAAACTTACCTGACAACAGATACATAAAGAACAAACAACTAGGAAATATTAAGTCAAATTTGTTATCCATCCTGTGGTAACCAACAAAGGGCAAATAAAACTGGGGTCAACGGCAGCAGAGCTCCGCAATGCACACGGAGGGAGAACAAGTGAAAGCGAGTGTGCAGCTGCAGACACAACCGGAGAACAGGGGGAGGGAGGCAGGGCACAGTAAAACACACAGCCAGTCACTGAGAGGAACCACGCAGCACACAGATGTGCAAGCTATGGTCACCGAATCAAATCAGACAACAGGAGGTGTGAAATTTAAGAAGGATTTTGGTTTTGTGAAAAACAAGAAATTAAAAAAAGGTAATTCCTTCAAGTCAATATGCTATTTGGCATATTGACCCAGCCACTGGGTTCAGCAAATCAAATGCTTTATGCTGTCAGCAGACCAGGTGGTATTCACTTGTGTTTCCCTCTCACATGCATTCATCATAAATTAAATATTAAATCACAGGCCTCTGAGCCGCTGTGCTGTGGGCAGCCTTCAGCTGCCCACAGCCGCACAGCTGTGGGCAGTGCGGCTGCCCACAGCCGCACTGTCATTTATTCACTTATTTTTTGAAAAACATATTTTAATTAAAACTAACTGTGATGCTGCATTTTAATGCAGAACTAAAGTCGGATGTTTTCATTTTTGAATAAATTAGCTGACTTTTTCTCAAACAGCTTTGTGGGCGTCCTCTATTAGGGGGAAGAAAGGGAAGGTCCAAGTTTGCTTCAGCTGACATCAAACACACTCTAAGGTCCTTAGAAAATAAATTCAAAATTTCCAGGACCAGGGAAGTTGCTTTAGCTCCCTTTAGTGGGCATAGAAAAAAAAGTAACTTCAAGATGTGGAATAATATTGCCCTGCATAGTAAAAAAAAAAAGAAAAAGAAACAGGAACAGAAAAATAATAATTACTGGCTCGGCTAGCAAAACAAAACACAATAAGGTGTCAACATCTTCAAATATTATCCAGTAGTTAAAGTTAAAGAGACTAAAAACCTCACAGGATTAGATTCTGTTTGAACTCTAGTCCTTTTTAGATATATACACTTTAGATTAAGAAATTGGAATCCATTAAAAAGCTTTATAAATGTGACATGACTAAATACTGTAACTGACTTAGTTTTGTCGATGACTTAAGTATTTCAGTTCTGGTGGAGTTTGTAATGTGAAACCTCACTATAATTTAGATTCTAAAGGACAACACCTTGAACCGACCATCAGCACTAAACATGGAGGTGGCAGCATAATGCTGTGGAGTTTCTTTTCTTCAGCAGGGACCGTAGAACCAATCAGAGTTGATGTGAAGGTAAATGGTGAATGTGAAGAAAAATGAGCAGAAAGTTTATGTTTGAAATGTGCAAAACTGGTAGAGAAATTCCAAACAACCCAAGCCTGTAATTGCAGAGAAAAGTGTTTTGATTATTTTTTTTGTAATGCTTGGAGAACACTGGATACATACAGTTAAGCCCAAAATAACACATACCACTGGCAGATTTCAAATTTAAATTATTTCCATTTAACCAAGAAATTGGTTTCTGACAGGTAATGACAGGCATCTCTCAAAAAATAATAAAATAATGTAAAAGGTATCAATTAAGAAAAAGTACATATTTCTGATAATATATATATATATATATATATATATATATTAATCCACAAAATGACATTTACATTTACTTTTCCCCTATTAATAATTATTAGAACAATCTTCATTGTCATTTCAGCAAACTGATGCTTGTTATAATTCCTGAGCAGCCTTTGGGATGTTTTCACTGATATTTCAATGATGTATCTTGATGGTTGGAAGCCCTCCTGTCCATCAAACTAATCTTTATCTGTCTCAATAGATATTTTGGATTCAAGCCAGGACTGACAATATTTGGCTGAAGTTCAAGGCAGCTTTCCAAGAAAGTGAGACAAGTTTGAATCCCCCACAGTGGTGTTAAAAACATGGATAATAGAAAGTAAAGTGAGAAAATGACGAAATAAGTTTTCCATGTGTAGGAGATATAGAATGAGAAGCTGTTACATAAAGTTGTGGTCCTTTTCCACAAATGCTACTATTTCACAATTTCAATTAAATCCTATCTGTCAGGAGTATGAACACACATTTGGACTTAACTGTATGCATGCCATACTTTTCATGTTTTTTTTTTTTTTTTTTGTAAAAGAATTTCAACCTACTTCACAACTACTAATTAAATACTATGTGTAGATGATCAAAGTGGTGAAAATATTCAAAAGACACCTCACAAGAAGATTTAAAACTGTAATTTCACAGCAAAAACAGTTCACTGCTACTTTTGTACAATCTGTACAGATCGACCAAACGTTTGAAGTGAAGCATGAAATAAGAAACTAGTTGACTGATGTGGATAAAATGTTTGTCCAGTTCTGAATGAGAGACTTTATTGTTGATTTTTAAGGGTACTTTGCTAATAACTGTAAACTAAAAGAATAAGATATACAAACAAATGACTTTGAAACCTGTAAATCTGAAGGCCAGTACAGCAGTTCTGTCCATTTACATGAGCTCTGATTGATTAAAAGGAGGATCTCCTTAAGAGTCTGCAGAATCTCTAACGAGCCCACTCAGCACTGTTTATCGAGCAGTAAACCTGGAGTCTGCCGGTGCATGTGTTTCTGTGCTTTGGCTCCGTTTGTGTGTGTGCCTGCACTTTCTAATCTGCAAATAGGACAATTATCAAAGATCAGCTCAAGTGTAAAGACACAAATGAGAAACCACAGCTGTTCTCCTTCTTTATGGATTAAAACATGTTTATTTACACAACCCCACTGTATTTAAAGAACTTAGAGCATAACAATCAGGTCTAGCTTTCTCTCCTGTAGCTCTGTTGTGACACCGTGTACATGTTAAAAATGTGTTTACACATTCTCATACCTAAAACATCTGATAAAATGTCCAGACCTGGAACGTCTTCTTTACTCACTTGGCTCAGAGAATGAATACCATCTCCTAAAGAACAGACAAAGCACTTTGGCAAGACCTGGACAATCTGAAGACTTTTGTGGACATTTTTGGACATTTAATCAGTCTAAAAGGGGAAAGAGATTTGTCTTTATTACTTTTTGATGACACAGTAACAAATTAGGAATTAGGCAACATCTAGCAAATTACATATCTGTGTAATTTTAAGATTTGTTTCATCAACCGTTCAGTGTAATTCAGTGCAGTAAAAGGACACTTAGTCATACCTTTGCTCTTTGTAGATATCAGTACCAGATAAATACAACTTGTGCACTGCACTGATTCTTCATTCAGTTATTTGCTGTTCGTTAACATATATATTTTTTTAAATTAGGTCTCATTGTTTCATTTTAAACAGAAAGACCCAGCATCCTATCTGTGTACTGCATTTTTTGTTACAGATCAGAACTGATCCACCTTCACATGTGATGTTGGAAAGATTCAAATGAAAGGTCAAGAGGTTCAGTACTTTCTGGTCTCTCTGCAGTAAACAAATTGGACATATTACATCGCTGCTTCCTGTCACGGCTACTGTGACAAAGAGCTTTAAAAAAGGTCCAGATGTCGCACCTCGCCCCCTCGAAGTTCATCGTATTCGAGGTGTTTCTGAAATTGGCTGCTGGTCGGGAACAATCTGACTCTGAAAAAGAGGCTGGAGAAACAAGCCCAGGGTGCCCACTACACACACTATGACAAAGATCCACAGGAACATACGATCCACCACCATGGCCACATACTTCCAGTCTTCTATTACCTGCAAAAAGAAAGAACTTTTCAGAGTTGTTTGTATTTGTCGATTAGTCTGTTTACAATGTGCCGCTCATAAAAAAGTAATGATCAAATAGAAAAAAACACTTTAATACAGATTGTAATGTGATTATATTAAAGTAGTTTTAGGTCACAGCAAGAGAAAGTAACCAAACATAGAAAGCATTACAAAAGATTATTGAGTATCTAGCCATGAGCCATCGAAGGCTGGGATGTTGTGTTTTGACCTTAAATGGGCTTGTCTTGCTTTAAAATCCCTTCAGTCTGAATGAATTGAAACAAATCTACAAAGAACCTACCATAACTACAATATGTATTTCGATTTCTAAACAGAGGCATTGAAAAGCCATTAATTATTGTGTTTACTGAAATCCACCATAGAAAATTCCTGGCGGTTCCATGATGTACCATGTTACTCAGGGCCACTGCCTTATTTTATCTTTTGAAAGATATAAAGAGCAACTGTCAGCAATGGTTTTCCATACATTGGCCACTCTCTTGTTTTGAGATTACTAGTTTTCAACAACAAATCCCAATCAGAACAAATTCAAAACAGACTGAACAGTACAAACCTGTTGTTTATTTTAGGAAATTAAAATGTGAAACTATTTATTAACCCAGTTTACACAGGACTAAATGATGTTTAGTATTAATGTGTATACGTACACTTTGATCATCATCGTCACTCATCATGTGCTCAGCCACAAAGCGCACCCCGTTCATTGCCTCCTGTACATCAGTAGCCCAGTCGGGATTGCTTCTTTGGTGGAGATCTTGGGTGGAATTGAAGCCACTCATAAGGTAATCACCAGACTGTATGGGCTCCATCCTGTTGGTGTAGCTGTGTCCCATCGGAGAAGCAACATTTTTGTGTCCTGGGGTAGAGAAGGCAGAGTCAGAGGACAGCAAGGCAGATGTAGAAAAGGTGAAACCTGCATTGGGGGCAACTGGGTAACCCAGACCCATAATAGCTCTCCTGGCCCTTAGGCAGCGCTGCTGACGCAGTCTCTGACGGGCCGAGTAGTTCTGAGGTCGTTTCATGAAGAGTAAAGCAGGTAGTTTCACGAGGAATATCAGCTTGACCCAGGCAGGCATTGTATGGGTGCTTGGAGAGCGATGGTGCACATTGAGCACACAAACACTGGTTATAATGGAGAAAGTCACGAGCACCATGGTGAACATCAGGTACTTGCCAATTAGGGGTACATCCAGTGACGTTGGAGGAACAATCTTTGAGATTAAAAGAAGGAACACAGTGAGAGCCAAGAGGACAGAAATACAAAGTGTCATCTTCTCTCCACAGTCAGAAGGCAAGTAGAAGACCAGAATGGCCAATGAAGTGATCAGAACGCATGGGATGATGAGGTTTATGGTGTAGAACAGAGGCTTCCTCTTGATGATAAAGTCATACGTGAGATCCACATAAGTAGGATCCAGAGGGTTGACAGTCCGCCTGCCTGGTAATGCCAAGATGTCCCATTCTCCACTGGGTGTAAAGTCATCCATACTGGCAACCTCAGACTTCAAGATCAGGTCAATTTCTGTGTGGTCATAGGTCCAGGAGCGAAACTTGAGGGTGCAGTTCTGCTGGTCAAAGGGGAAATGCTTGACTTCAATCTTACAGGCGCTTTTATATATGGCTGGAGGAAGCCAGTTGATGCTGCCGTTGAAAAGAACAATGACGTTGGTGAAGACAGTCACCTCGTAGGTTCCATCAGCGCTGTGGTGTTGAAAAACAGAGATGACAAAAACAATTAACACATCTTGGAAATTGGCAGTCGACACACTGTAATCAGCGTAAGTACAAGGTGAATGCCACCCAAACTGTAGCGTTCAGATAGTTATTTCAACACTATTCTGAGAAACGGAAATGCTGCTCTTTCTTTAGCTACAGAGGTTTTAATTAGGCAGCCAAATAGAGTGGAAAATGGCTTCAGAATGAGGATGAAAAAATTTCTTTATGTAAGACTTTTTAAATATTCTAGATTAACCTGGATGTTTTACAGTGTTCCAGTCCAGAAATCAAGACATTCAATTACGCACATTTTGACCTTTTTTTTTAACCAAAAATGGTAACACAAGCAATTTCTTGGAAACAACACAACAAAGCTTACTTGTTGTACAGGACGATATCAGGGAGCCAGACGTGTCTGGAGGGAATACGAATCTTGTCGATACCTTCGTACTTTGAAGGGTCCCATGACAACCTGTAATCAACCCAGTGCTGGAGAGACAGACGGATCTGGTCGGCTCACAATGCACTTCCATAATATCAAAATCATTTGTAATTACATGCCTCATTATTACTGCTATATTGTTTGAAGCTATTTTACAGAAGCAATTTGTTCCACGTTGAGGGAGAAATAATGGCCATGGTTCAAGTTTAAAGGGAAGGGCATTTGCTAAGGTAGAAGGTTACATATAAACATGATGCAGTGCTCCATAAACGTACCTGAGTGAGCCAAACATTTGTGGTCATGATCTGTTCTCTTTCATTCTGGAAAGGTAAAATAAGGCAGCAATTATCTTTCTTGCAGGTTTAAGGGACAAGCACAATAACTGATCTAAGAATAAAATCAAATGTTTCCTCCGACCTATAGTGTGAACCCGAGGATTATCCTGATTAGCTTCACATTTTTGCAAAGTTTTCCCGATGTTTAAATGATGCAATGATTAGTAGTGTCTTTTTAAATGGATCTTCCTTTAAGTAGAAAGTATTGTAAATTATCTAATCTATTTATAAAGTGTCTGAGAATAGGAGCCAAGAAGTAAAATGAAAAATTGAAACATATAGAGTCTATATGTTTCAATTTTTCATATTATAGACCATTTCCCTGCCCATCATGCCACTAAAATATGCACTATGAATAAAAGGCTTCCACATAGCAATTATCCAAAAGGAGTGAAATGGAAGCTCATAAAGTGAGGGTGTGAATGAGCTTCCTCTCTTGATCTGCAGCTGAGAGCAGTCTTTATTGTAAATCAGAAAGGAGCCTTGGCTAAACAAGTTTATTGTCCCCCTTAATCCAGTGTGCTGAAGTTTCAATCTAGACATGACACGGGCAGAGATTACAGCTTACTAGATCTATTTTCTACTTCCTCCATTTGTTTAAAGCTGCATCCTTGAGGCTGTCATGTAATTAACTACTACTGAAAAGCTTTGCAGTTCCTCAGTGGTCTAGATCACCTCTTTCTTCCATCCTGGGGTTTGTGTCATATTTACCTATTTGTATCTGCAGCACAGTAGCTTTTCTACATCCATATACGTAAGAAAAGCGCACAAATAAACAGATGCAAATCTGTATTGTTTATGGGTTTGCTGCCTTACCACGCTGATAAGCTGTGCAAGGGACACTTGCAGCTTTACTGTGACTCTCTCTGTCCTGTTGATGGCTGGTCGAATGAGTGGATTGTAGCGATCCTTTCCTAGCAGCCAGTTCATCAAACGTTCCTCTGAGTCAGCACTTCTGCTACCTGGTAACACAACGGTGTTTGTCAAAAATCTTTATGGGACAGCTGGGGTTGCGCATGCAAAAATTCAGCTTCAGTAAAAAATGTTAGTGTTCATATTCTTATCAGCTCTAATCTGAACGTCAGTAAATTAAAACATTATTAATAAATGTAAAAAGTAAAACTCATATGTTTTATTAATTTTCTTCAACATATGTTTATTTCTGTTCATTTATCACTAATAGATTTGTCTAATTTCAACATACAGATATGTTATGTTTGGTATCCTCCTATTACAGCAAGAGTTATTATCAAGAATTTATTATTTCAAGCTTTGACAGTGTGACAAGTCCAAGTCCTTTAGGATTTTTTAAATCTCACAGGGTCTGCTGGGTTTCATTGCCTTCAAAACCAAGGATGAAACTGCTGACTTGATGGCTTACCACCAGACTTTCATTGACAACTTCCTCAAGGTGAATCAGGAGCTTAAAGACATTGCTGCAGTAGCTGGCAATTAACAAAGTGCTATTTACCTGCATACTAATAGAAAGAATAGTAGGGAATAAATGTCATTGTAAGAGATGCCCTGCCAGCTTAAGAGGATGGTGTAGTAAAACACATAAAGAGTGTGGGGGAGACTCACAGGACTTGGACTGCAGGTGGAGTGAAAGTTTTATATTTTTTGTCTCATGAAAACCGCAAATGTCGGTATTTATATTTATGTAATAAGACACATAAAGTAGTGGAATGAGAAGGGAGTCTCCATAGAATTTATAGATAAAAAGTAGCAAAATGCAGAGAAGACATTTAGCCACATTTACTCAGATACTGCCAAATTAAATCCAGTGAAACCAACTGACATTATTTTTTCTACTTAGTAAACAGGCAAACACAATTGTTCCAACATTAAATGCAATTGTTCTATAAAAGCCTCAGAGGTTTGTTAGAAAAAATTGTTGATAGAGCAACATTGCAAAGACCAAAAAGCACAGGAACTGAGGATAAAGTTGTGCAAAAATTGAAAGTGTGGTTGATTATAACACAGTATTCCAGGATTTGAACATTTCACACAGCACTGGTTCATCCATCAAATCTGTCAAACTACAAATATATCAAGACTTGGTCATTCACCTAAGCACAGTCAAGACAAGGAGAGCATTGATCAGAGAAGCAGTCAAGGTTCTCATGGTAACTCTGGAGGGGCTGTAGAGATCCACAACTCAAATAGGAGAATCTTTTGGCAAGTCTTGTTCTCCACATATCTGACCTTTATGGAAAACGTTTTTTTCTCATTGTTGTGAGAAGGATATGAGAAGTCCAATAAGAAGTCAAAGTCCTACCCCATTTAATTTTCCAGCAGAAGGAAAAATAAAAGATATTCTATTGTATTATCTAAAGTTAGATGCTTATAACAAACACACAATGCCCAATAAAGGAGACAAATGCAAATTTATCTTTAGGAATCTTCATCTCACTATGTAAAACTGTGGGGTTTTTTTGGAACCTCCTCATGGTAAGACTCAAACTGTGTGTCATTATCACCCCTTGGACTCCTGTTGCTTCATAGGGTGTGGTGCAGCGACGCTCAGGTCTCCCACAGGTCCGTGGATGCTGACAGGTTTGTGCTATTGTCAGTCACTTGACACGGAGGTTCCACCCAATGGGCCTTCCAAGGCAATAGTCAACAGATGGTGTGTTGTCAAAGCTCCTGGAAAACTGAGTCAAACAAGCTGTTCCTTTCCCAGAGGTGAAAGCCGTTTGCCAAACAACCAGGCTGTCGCTGATCGGCTGCTGCAAACAGATTCAGACACTTGCCTATGTGTGGAAAAGCTGAAAATGGGAACTCGAACAAGCCGCTCGTGACTACTGCATTGACATTACACTGATTGAGAGGGAGGTCAGGCGTGTTAATATAATGCCAGGGTAAGCCATTTTGGAACTGAGAAGGTCATTCTAAACAACTTTCTGAAAACCCATCATTTCCTGAAATGCTACACACTTAGAGAAGTGAGGTAAAAAACAATGTGTGAAAATGATGCAAAAAAGATTAATCTTTTTTTTTATCGTTATTTGGCTCTCCTATAATCTAGTTATAATATTAGATCAAATGATTAGTTAATTTATCTTTCCCACCATATTCTTCTCCCTTAACTCTATTCCTTAGGAGAGTATATATTTATTTCCATGACACATAGTAGGACTCCTGCACAAAAATTATTACACAGTCTTTAAGTATCCTACAACCTTGTTTTATTCTAAGCATTCAAACTGTTTTGTTTAAATAGGTCAAATTCTAAAGAACAGAAAAACAAGCATCTAGTGCAGGATATTTTGACAAGTGTCAGATTACGTTTGAACTATTTGCTTTGTTCACCCCAATGTTTGCATAAAAAGTGGAATCATAAGTTTTGCTACATGTGTCCCATTTACTGTATGTTGATTTCCCTCCTTTTTCGTAATCAAAGTAAAAATCAAATATTTAATAATTTTTAAATATCAGGAATATTTATGATCTTGCTTATAAACTCAGCCATCCAGTCGTTGCAAAGGCAACTTTTGATGTTATCTTGCAGGAAAACTCCTATTATAAAATAAAGCTTAGGAACATCATCTTCACAGTTTTAGACAAAATGAAAGACATGCTTACAGTGAATCAAAGTCAAAACGAAGTAAGCGAGGATGAAGAGCGTCCGAGCCATGTTGACGGCACCATCTGGTCCCAGGGAGGTTGTCGATGATGAAGCCCCGCAGCTGCGCTTCTTAGCGCTCCTGTCCTCGGACATACCGGACTGTGCGCGCTTTACGGGTCGGTAACTTCACTAGTTCGGCGCCAATACTTGTTTGTCCCCACATGGCCTTCTGCTTACACAGCCTCCCACTGTGTGAAATTCACCGAGGCTCCGCTAACCTGTCGGGACTCTTGAGCTCCGCTCCCGTGCAGCAGCAGCCTGTCCCGGCGTTCTGCTGACTCTGTTCCCTGCAGGTCCTGTGCAAGTTTACACCAGCGCAGCAGCTATGGAGAATGGCCAGTATTGGCTATGTACTTAAAGCATCTGTTTACCTCATTTAAAAAAAGGCATGGATTATTTTTAAAGTATATTTTATAAATCATTACATAAATATATTTGTTTAGACTTGCCGGTGCATCTAAAGTTAGAATATCATCAATTTGTTTTACATATTTCAGTACTTTAAGTCGAATTAAAGCACTGACTGTGAACAGACTGTGGACTTGTCATCATAGAAATATAATGAATAGTGATATTTCAAGAGTTTATATTTTTTTAAATTTGATGATTATCACTTACTGCTATAATTTCAAGTAAAAGTGAAGATCCACAGAGGTTAGAACATTAGACCAATTTAAAAATATATATGCTTTGTATAAAATGTTATGCTATGGCCCACATAGTGATTGTGAAGACAGCAGAAAGTGACTGACACCTTCCACACAGAGGGTAAGCCACAAAAAGTCATCACTGACAAGAGCTGGATATTTACAGCTCCTAAAATATCAATGGAACGTTAAGTGGAAGGAAACATGGACAACCACAGCTCTGAGTGGTTTGTGAAACAGAGGCTGTTGAAAAATTAGCGGGACGGGGAGGGGGGGGAGAGGGGTCTCATAAAGTGTGGACGGCAGTCAGATCTGGTGCTTAAAGAATCTCCAGCCCAGAGCATGGCCGAAAACTGCTGGATTATTTGTGCTGAGCTACTACTAATCTTCCTAGAACTAAGAAGAGACAAATTACTGGACTGTTGATAGTGAGTCCAAGTTTCCTTTTTTACTTTTAATTTGGAAATCTTGGTCTAAAGGAAAGGAAAGCCCAAAAGCAAAGTTCATTAAGAAAAACTTGAAATGTATTAACTTGTGCATGAGTCTCACTTTTTCAGATTACTTAAATAAATGTACTTATATGCACTGACCACGCAACCTGACTGCATAGAAGGGAAATTCAAAACAAACTCTTCAATTTAACCAACATAGTAACTAAGAGTTTGCTTACATTTGTCATGATCCACAAATAAAAATCAAAAGCAAGCACAAAAACTGACATGGTAAAAACCTTAAAGACAATGATAAATATTCATTCCTTTGGGGTATATGCATATGTGATTTCAAACTTTTTAAAGATAAAAATCTAAGAAGTGTGGTGTGCCTTCACACACTTCTTCCATATGTTTTTGGAGTATAGAACAGGTTTTCTTCCTGGATGGCCATTTCCATGTGGATCTCTGTGAAGATTGTGTTTTCAGGGTGGCGTGATGTGAGAAATGATGGATTCAAGGGTTGTAAATACTTTTGGAAGCCACCCTAGATTCATTATGTTTATAATCAGCCACCATGATCAGCATGTTCCTTTCCAGCCATCATTTACGCACCAGGATTATTCCACTCATTGTCAGTCACTTGTTCTGTCACGTCTTTTGTAATGTAAGGATCTAAATGCTTAAGGGAGGCAGAATAATGTGCAGAAGTGCCATTTAATGAAATAACAGACAGTAAGATAACAATATCCAACATACAGTTGGTTATGTGGGAGTCCTGACAGGGGAGAGAGCAGCTTGTTAACAGGAATACCGCAGACAACAAATGTTTTTACAGATTTATTAGAATTGGCCGGATGTATAGATGTCACAATTGGACTCAGTTTTTCTCCAACTAGCCAGCACAAGTTGGCAGTTTTGGTGTGACTTCAGATCATTTGCAGACCCCAGGCTGCATCAAGGAGCACGATAAATATTTCTCTGCTCCTGCAACGTGAGATTTAGTGAAGTGAGGTCCAGTTGGACCGGCAGCAGTGCAATCTTAGCATAGCAGATTTACAGTCACCAACCTGCTCAAAGTGTCATTATACAGACCAGTAAAGGACCTGTGTCAGGCATGAAGAGTAGGCACAGGGAGTCTCCTTTGGTTATAAATTTGAACACCAATCCAGACCTCTGCTCTGGATTGTTGTAAGCAGATCAATAGAGGCTGATTTTGTATGGACTCTGTTATTCTCATCAGGCAGAAGTAAACAAGGCCCAAGAATACGCTGCTTTATTCATTACATTGTATGTGTAGAAAATTGCAATGATAGCAAGACTCCTCAATGAGCCAAACGACTATTCATTTCGCAAATGGCTGCCTTCTTCATTAGATCAGTGGTGACAATTTACAGAGACACATAATCACAGACTGTGAACTTGTCATCATATTCAACAGAGTAAGTGACATCTGCACTTTTATAAAAGTCAAAAATGAGGACAAAGCCACTGAAAGTAAAAAGTTTAATTCAAGGATTGAAGTAAGCATATCTGAGTAAACAGCAAACTAAAGAAATTATCTGCATAAATCTGTAAAACAATATTTCAGCTGTCTGCTTACAAGTCAGATGTTAGTGATTAATGTCAGCAAATCAGAAGTGCATGGTTGTCTTTAAAATAACCACTGATGCACAATGTTGTGACCCTTGTCCTGATGATAATAACCATCCCTTCCTCCAGAGTTACAACAGTCATGAATACTGTGAGCATCTGCAGGAGCCAAATAATGGAAAACAGGGCGGATATGGTGGCATGTCGATAGATGGCTACAGTGTCTGTGTGTGCAACAATTTGCTGTACGCCTGGAAAGCGTGAAGGAAGAGACACGGCTAATCAAAGAAGTGCTGCTGTTGCAGTACCATGTTGCCCCACTGCAATACTGCCCTATAAGGGATATATATCAAGCAGGCAGTTCATTACCTGAAGTGCTTGGCTCCTGCCCCACAGTCTCAAGCTCATGTGAAGATATTGATCTCTTACCATCCTGTCACCTGCATGAAGATCAGCTCATCTCTGTGGTTCATGGAGAATATTGGAAAGAAGTTTTTGACTTGTTTTTTTTTGTTTTGTTCTGTTTGTGTGTTCATTTGGAAAGACTAAGAAGAAGCAGAACATTTTACAATCTTTTTAAATTAAAACTGAACGCATAGAAATGTGCTGTGTTGGGATTCCTTGACCTTTTCAGATTTACATACAAGTTATACAACCACAACATTCAATACATTTTATTTAGATTTAATTCCTTTCCTAGGATTGCTTCATCCCAGTGGATAACAGAAAGCTTCTAGTCCTCAATTTGTATTGGATGACCTGGCCTTTTGAGGCCAGGTCATCCAAATGTCAGGAGGCCATTTGACCTGGCCTCCTGACATGTCACCATAAGTCATAAGTAATATGCACAATTCATTGCTCTATCAATGACTGAAATCTACGCTGGTTTTGACACAACAAACTATAGGCCCAAAGAATCTCACTACCACAACCTGTGACAGTTGAGAGATGGTGTGTTTTCTGTTTTTTAAGCAAGAGTTGTCTAATTGAGTCATAAAGTTCTGTTTTACTCTAATATATTTTCATAGACAATGCAGCAGACTCCAGAGAAAATCACAATTTCTCTTTTTGGAAAGCAGTGCCTTTCCTGCAAGACCAGAAAATATGTTAAAAATAACATGAAAAATATGACGGAAACTGAGGGATCTCAAAAGTTAATCATTCCAAAATCAAAATAAATGTAAAAACAGATGATAAGCAAAGTCCTTGACATCTATCAGCCTAATGCTCTGGGAGTCAAACGCACCACAGAGAGAGTGATTATCCACAAAATGTTGAAAAGTTGTGAAACTTACCAGGAGTGTCTGGCCTACCAAAACTTCTCCAAAAGTGTATGAACAATTCATCCGAAGGAGTGGCATAATCATCATGCAACATGAATAATCTTGTCCAGGTTCAAAGTGTCTAAGTATGTTGGAATTTTAAAGTGGAATACATTAAAGATTCTTAAGGTAACACAAATTAGGTAAAATCACCCTTTAGTCATTTCCCAAATCAACTGGAAGCCAACTTCAGACGGACAGTTATGAATGCCGCCACATTTAGAGGATGGAACTGACGTTTCCTTCTGTGGGTCCCACTCCATTTAGGATGCTGCTCAGAGAGCGCATACTACCAAAGATTTCAATCACAATGCAAAGCAGCATCTGTATCTCCCCATATTTTAGACCAAACATGAAGGAAAACTTGACCAACTCCTGTTAGCCACTGCACTTTCTCCTACTGGTGCATTTCATTTCACAGCAACGCTGTGATCTGGAATTTATTGCAAAGGCAAGTTTGTCTGAAACTAATTACATATGTTTTTGAAATCATTTCCAACAAATAAGCATGAAAAGGAAAACAGATGACTTATACAAATACTTGACTTCAATTGCAAGAAGTCCTAAAAGGGGTGCAGGTTTTAGTGTTTTTATATTTTTTAATGTTTTTTTTTCAAACTCTCTTTCTCTTCCTTACTGTTTATTCAATGTCACATGCTGTTTTTTTATTATGTAAAGCACTTTGAATTGTCTTGCTGCTGAAATGTGCTATACAAATAAAATTTGATTGATTGATTGATTGATGTGGAACAAGTTGTTTTATTTTAACAATCAAATTACCTACTAAGAGTTATACTTTTGTAGTTTTTTGATTATGCACATCATCACTCATAAACACACTATATTTAACTGTGCTGAACCCATCCAAGTTTTTAGAAAGTTTACACTATTTGTGGTAACATTTATGCTCAAAATTAAACCACAAACTTGAATGCCACTGGATATTTTTACTCTGAAGTATTGCCCATCAGTAAGTCATAAATAAAAGGCAATTCCACCAAGAGCTAAGTCACAATTTGGACTGAGGCCTCATGCTGCTGCTGCATAACTTGACTTTAAAGTTTACTAATATTTCTGCAGTGGAAGCTCTTTGATGGTTCTGGGTGTGCCAGTCACTGCACTTGCTGACTTGCTGGATTTCCCTGTTCTGCATTTCTACTCTACATCAACCTCTTCCTCACAAAGCCTATATGGCAGCTGAAACACATTATCATTCTGTGCTGTATAATGTTGTGTACCTGGAGATGAAATTTAGTGCACAATGCATCCATTTACTAATTTGACTTTAATCAAGGGAAGTTAACTTATGACTTTGTTGATAAAAGCTTCTTGTAAAACTGTCTTCATGACTCTGCTGTTGTAAAAGACTGCTGTGTCTTGCCAGGTGTTTATACCTTTTAAATAGGTTCAGATTAAATTTTGCAATTTTACTACAAACTACAGCATTTGGATTTTATGAGATGGACCACCATAATGTGGATCATAATGTTGAAGTGAAAAATAAATAATAGTGTT